>NW_027189161.1:1263380-1394290 GCF_040958095.1 Procambarus clarkii | reverse complement strand
TGGATGATAATTGAACGCTACCTTTCTTTTATGTGGACTGAGGTGAGGTGGCGAGCAGTTGCCAAAACTATTTAAATTTATCTGGTTAGTAATTTCCTTAGCATTTAGCTGGATATGAAAATGTTCAGAAATCTTGCAAAATTGTTGGTGCAAAAACCTTATAAGATCATATGAATAAAGGTAACTGAAGATGGCCTGTTGGCCCATACGAGGCAGCTCCTATTTATAACCACCCAAACTCATTCTAACCTACGTGTCTAAACTACACTTGAAGCAATCAAGGGATAATACTTCTATTACGTTACGCGGTAATTTGTTCAACAAATAAACAACAATGCATTAACAGTATTTACCCAGGTCTTTGCCAAACCTAAACTTATACAATTTATACCAATTGTTTCGTGTTCTGTCTTGTGTTGATGTTTTTATTACCTTATTGATATCGCATTTGTTATCAACGTCGATGAGGTAAGAGGTATACAAGTGATGAACGGACATAACATAATTATGATATGAACAAATCCACAAAGGCCGTAATGAGGGTTCGAACCTACGCACGGGATGTTCCCAGAAAAGAACATAAGAATAAAGGTAACTGCAGAAAGCCTATACGAAGCAGTTCCTATTCATAGCCACCCAGTTATAACATAATAAAAATCATAATTATAAAGGTAACTGCAGAAGGCCTATTGGCCCATAAAAGGCAGCTTCTATTTATAATCCCCCAATCCCACTCATATTCATGTCCAACCCACGCTTGAACCAATCGAGGGATCCCACCTCCACTACGTTATGCGGTAATTGGTTCCACAACTCAACAAACCGGTTACCATAACAGTATTTACCCAGGTCTTCCTAAATCTAAACATATACAATTTATGCTCATTGTTTCGTGTTCTGTCTTATGCTGATACCTTTAATACCCAACTAATATCCCTTTGTTATATCTATTCATCCACTTGTAAAAACCTGTATCATAAGAACAAAGGCAACTGCAGAAGGCCTATTGGCCCATCCGAGGCAGCTCCTATTTAGAACCACCCAATCCCACTTAAATACATGTCCAACCCACGCTTGAAACAATCGAGGGGACCCCACCTCAACTACGTTACGCGGTAATTGGTTCCACAAATCAACAACCCTGTTACTGAATCAGTATTTACCCAAGTCTTTCCTAAATCAAAATTTATCCAATTTATACCCATTGTTTCGTGTTCTGACTTGTGTTGATACTTTTAATACCTTATCAATATCCCCTATGTTGTGTACATTCATCCACTTGTAAACCTCTATTATGTCACCCCTAACTCTTCGCCTTTCCAGTGAATGCACGTTAAGCTTTGTTAATCTTTCTTTATCCATTCTATAATACAGCGACCAAAACTGAACTGTATAATCTAAATGGGGCCTAACCAGAGCAATATAGCTGAAGAACAACAACAGGTCTCTTCTTAATCATTGTTCGATTAATAAATCCCAGTGTCCTATTTCTCTTATTACGAACATTCATGCATATATCCTTTGGTTTTAAATTCTTACTAATCATAACTCCCAGATCTCTCTCGCAATCTCAACACCAGCTAGCTCGAATCTTGTAATTCTATCATCATTACCTAGCCTCAGAACTTTACATTTATCAGCATTATACTGCATCTGCCAATCTTTTGACCATTTCAAAACCCTATTTAGATCAACTTGAATGATAGTGAGTTGTCTTCCTTGTTAATTTTCCAACTGATTTTTGTATCCGCGGCAAATTTGCAGATGTTGCAACTCAAACCTGAATCTAAATCATTTATATATATTATAATTAAAAGAGGTCCCAGGACAGAGCACTGAGGCGCTCCACTAACAACATTATCCCACTCTGACTTAACCCCATTTATACTAACTCTCTGTTTCCTTTGGAATAGCCATGCTCTAATCCAACTTAATATAGCACCCCAAATACTCTGAGTCTCTATTTCGTTAATCAGTGCAATCTATTTTTTATTCAGTGCACCCCCAATACCTCCCGATGACTGCACCAGTGCTGATGTTGGTGGAGGCGTTTATGTTGAGGATGATCGGAGCTACCAAGGTGCTTGTTGCGTTGTGCTGTAGATAGAGGAACGGTGATTAGAACAGAGGTGTGTGTTGTAGGGAGACTTGCCGCACCTTATCTATTTGCCTGTTAACACACGCTTTTATTGACTCATTCCTACAGCTCAATCATCTAAGGGTTTCAATCTACACAAACAGTTCCAAGGACAGATTTCATGGCATATGCAATGGCATTCATATATAAATGAACCCCGACCCGAGCTTAAATTTGTATTTTTTCATGTCTATTAAGTTTTCGAGCTTATTAATGAATTACACTGCATCCAATTTGCCATATTGTAGGAACAAATAATAAACTGGAAGAATATTAAGTTTTATTTAATATATATAACCAAAGAACACTTTACAAAATAATTAAGGACAAATAACTTTAATGCAATTTGAAGAACATAAGAAACATAACATAGTAATTGCAAATACATGATTCTTGAGGTTATCTTGAGATGATTTCGGGGCTTTTTAGTGTCCCCGCGGCCCGGTCCTCGACCAGGCCTCCACCCCCAGGAAGCAGCCCGTGACAGCTGATTAACTCCTGAGTACCTATTTACTGCTAGGTAACAGGGGCATTCAGGGTGAAAGAAACTTTGCCCATTTGTTTCTGCCTCGTGCGGGAATCGAACCCGAGCCACAGAATTACGAGTCCTGCGCGCTATCCACCAGGCTTTCGTGGCCCCAGTTGGAACTCACTGTCAGGTTCCAAAATTATTTTCATTAATTGTAAACTAATTCTCGGTATCTTCGTATCACTTTGTAAGTACATCATGCTTAAAATATTTAACAAAGCCGGGTTGTTTGCACGATTAGCACTTTTTAATAATAATAGCGAAAGGATTCGTTTAAAATTAGTTTGGCAGCGTACGTTTGGCACCATGTTTCACAATGTTCAGTAATTCAGTAAGTCTCATCGAGCGACCAAATTGGTCCTTAATCGGCACATACTTATGCAGCATATCTGTAATTGTATCCACCGACTGCTGGTTGTAGTCTGGGTGTTTCATAAACTCATTCCGAGTGTTAACGAGCATATTTATTAAAGCTCTTTCGTGCGTCTTTAATTTCTTTAGTTGCTCTTCAGTCATGAAATTTGGAATATTAATGGGTTTATCAATCAGCATACTATTCTTCTCATCGGCCAGAACACCAGAATCGATTTCGCGTTGAAGTTTGGTCCCTTCATTTTTCATTCTCATGTAGTTGAGAATCTGGAAAGAGTCAGCGCCCTTCATAACCTCAGTAGGAATGTTGGGGAGCAAGAGCTGCAATTGCGGCTGGAATGTTTCCTTGAATTCAGCATGTAACTTGAAAAAAGAGTTTGGGTCTTCAGTTAATTCAATTTCCCGTTTAACAAACCTGCCTTTTCTTTTTTCGGTTTTCGTGGCCTCATTAGGTACTATCGTTGAAAACAGCAAATATACAATTGTAAACACTGACAGGACAGTGAATATTGTTGAGCTCCTGATTGCCATTGTTGAACTTTGGATGTCACAACTTCGCTCTAGAGGTTTCGTCGGTTGTACTGGATGATAATTGAACGCTACCTTTCTTTTATGTGGACTGAGGTGAGGTGGCGAGCAGTTGCCAAAACTATTTAAATTTATCTGGTTAGTAATTTCCTTAGCATTTAGCTGGATATGAAAATGTTCAGAAATCTTGCAAAATTGTTGGTGCAAAAACCTTATAAGATCATATGAATAAAGGTAACTGAAGATGGCCTGTTGGCCCATACGAGGCAGCTCCTATTTATAACCACCCAAACTCATTCTAACCTACGTGTCTAAACTACACTTGAAGCAATCAAGGGATAATACTTCTATTACGTTACGCGGTAATTTGTTCAACAAATAAACAACAATGCATTAACAGTATTTACCCAGGTCTTTGCCAAACCTAAACTTATACAATTTATACCAATTGTTTCGTGTTCTGTCTTGTGTTGATGTTTTTATTACCTTATTGATATCGCATTTGTTATCAACGTCGATGAGGTAAGAGGTATACAAGTGATGAACGGACATAACATAATTATGATATGAACAAATCCACAAAGGCCGTAATGAGGGTTCGAACCTACGCACGGGATGTTCCCAGAAAAGAACATAAGAATAAAGGTAACTGCAGAAAGCCTATACGAAGCAGTTCCTATTCATAGCCACCCAGTTATAACGTAATAAAAATCATAATTATAAAGGTAACTGCAGAAGGCCTATTGGCCCATAAAAGGCAGCTTCTATTTATAATCCCCCAATCCCACTCATATTCATGTCCAACCCACGCTTGAACCAATCGAGGGATCCCACCTCCACTACGTTATGCGGTAATTGGTTCCACAACTCAACAAACCGGTTACCATAACAGTATTTACCCAGGTCTTTCCTAAATCTAAACATATACAATTTATGCTCATTGTTTCGTGTTCTGTCTTATGCTGATACCTTTAATACCCAACTAATATCCCTTTTGTTATATCTATTCATCCACTTGTAAAAACCTGCATCATAAGAACAAAGGCAACTGCAGAAGGCCTATTGGCCCATCCGAGGCAGCTCCTATCTAGAACCACCCAATCCCACTTAAATACATGTCCAACCCACGCTTGAAACAATCGAGGGGACCCCACCTCAACTACGTTACGCGGTAATTGGTTCCACAAATCAACAACCCTGTTACTGAATCAGTATTTACCCAAGTCTTTCCTAAATCAAAATTTATCCAATTTATACCCATTGTTTCGTGTTCTGACTTGTGTTGATACTTTTAATACCTTATCAATATCCCCTATGTTGTGTACATTCATCCACTTGTAAACCTCTATTATGTCACCCCTAACTCTTCGCCTTTCCAGTGAATGCACGTTAAGCTTTGTTAATCTTTCTTTATCCATTCTATAATACAGCGACCAAAACTGAACTGTATAATCTAAATGGGGCCTAACCAGAGCAATATAGCTGAAGAACAACAACAGGTCTCTTCTTAATCATTGTTCGATTAATAAATCCCAGTGTCCTATTTCTCTTATTACGAACATTCATGCATATATCCTTTGGTTTTAAATTCTTACTAATCATAACTCCCAGATCTCTCTCGCAATCTCAACACCAGCTAGCTCGAATCTTGTAATTCTATCATCATTACCTAGCCTCAGAACTTTACATTTATCAGCATTATACTGCATCTGCCAATCTTTTGACCATTTCAAAACCCTATTTAGATCAACTTGAATGATAGTGAGTTGTCTTCCTTGTTAATTTTCCAACCGATTTTTGTATCCGCGGCAAATTTGCAGATGTTGCAACTCAAACCTGAATCTAAATCATTTATATATATTATAATTAAAAGAGGTCCCAGGACAGAGCACTGAGGCGCTCCACTAACAACATTATCCCACTCTGACTTAACCCCATTTATACTAACTCTCTGTTTCCTTTGGAATAGCCATGCTCTAATCCAACTTAATATAGCACCCCAAATACTCTCTATTTCGTTAATCAGTGCCCAATCTATTTTTTTATTCAGTGCACCCCCAATACCTCCCGATGACTGCACCAGTGCTGATGTTGGTGGAGGCGTTTATGTTGAGGATGATCGGAGCTACCAAGGTGCTTGTTGCGTTGTGCTGTAGATAGAGGAACGGTGATTAGAACAGAGGTGTGTGTTGTAGGGAGACTTGCCGCACCTTATCTATTTGCCTGTTAACACACGCTTTTATTGACTCATTCCTACAGCTCAATCATCTAAGGGTTTCAATCCACACAAACAGTTCCAAGGACAGATTTCATGGCATATGCAATGGCATTCATATATAAATGAACCCCGACCCGAGCTTAAATTTGTATTTTTTCATGTCTATTAAGTTTTCGAGCTTATTAATGAATTACACTGCATCCAATTTGCCATATTGTAGGAACAAATAATAAACTGGAAGAATATTAAGTTTTATTTAATATATATAACCAAAGAACACTTTACAAAATAATTAAGGACAAATAACTTTAATGCAATTTGAAGAACATAAGAAACATAACATAGTAATTGCAAATACATGATTCTTGAGGTTATCTTGAGATGATTTCGGGGCTTTTTAGTGTCCCCGCGGCCCGGTCCTCGACCAGGCCTCCACCCCCTGGAAGCAGCCCGTGACAGCTGACTAACTCCTGAGTACCTATTTACTGCTAGGTAACAGGGGCATTCAGGGTGAAAGAAACTTTGCCCATTTGTTTCTGCCTCGTGCGGGAATCGAACCCGAGCCACAGAATTACGAGTCCTGCGCGCTATCCACCAGGCTTTCGTGGCCCCAGTTGGAACCTACTGTCAGGTTCCAAAATTATTTTCATTAATTGTAAACTAATTCTCGGTATCTTCGTATCACTTTGTAAGTACATCATGCTTAAAATATTTAACAAAGCCGGGTTGTTTGCACGATTAGCACTTTTTAATAATAATAGCGAAAGGATTCGTTTAAAATTAGTTTGGCAGCGTACGTTTGGCACCATGTTTCACAATGTTCAGTAATTCAGTAAGTCTCATCGAGCGACCAAATTGGTCCTTAATCGGCACATACTTATGCAGCATATCTGTAATTGTATCCACCGACTGCTGGTTGTAGTCTGGGTGTTTCATAAACTCATTCCGAGTGTTAACGAGCATATTTATTAAAGCTCTTTCGTGCGTCTTTAATTTCTTTAGTTGCTCTTCAGTCATGAAATTTGGAATATTAATGGGTTTATCAATCAGCATACTATTTTTCTCATCGGCCAGAACACCAGAATCGATTTCGCGTTGAAGTTTGGTCCCTTCATTTTTCATTCTCATGTAGTTGAGAATCTGGAAGGATTCAGCGCCCTTCATAACCTCAGTAGGAATGTTGGGGAGCAAGAGCTGCAATTGCGGCTGGAATGTTTCCTTGAATTCAGCATGTAACTTGAAAAAAGAGTTTGGGTCTTCAGTTAATTCAATTTCCCGTTTAACAAACCTGCCTTTTCTTTTTTCGGTTTTCGTGGCCTCATTAGGTACTATCGTTGAAAACAGCAAATATACAATTGTAAACACTGACAGGACAGTGAATATTGTTGAGCTCCTGATTGCCATTGTTGAACTTTGGATGTCACAACTTCGCTCTAGAGGTTTCGTCGGTTGTACTGGATGATAATTGAACGCTACCTTTCTTTTATGTGGACTGAGGTGAGGTGGCGAGCAGTTGCCAAAACTATTTAAATTTATCTGGTTAGTAATTTCCTTAGCATTTAGCTGGATATGAAAATGTTCAGAAATCTTGCAAAATTGTTGGTGCAAAAACCTTATAAGATCATATGAATAAAGGTAACTGAAGATGGCCTGTTGGCCCATACGAGGCAGCTCCTATTTATAACCACCCAAACTCATTCTAACCTACGTGTCTAAACTACACTTGAAGCAATCAAGGGATAATACTTCTATTACGTTACGCGGTAATTTGTTCAACAAATAAACAACAATGCATTAACAGTATTTACCCAGGTCTTTGCCAAACCTAAACTTATACAATTTATACCAATTGTTTCGTGTTCTGTCTTGTGTTGATGTTTTTATTACCTTATTGATATCGCATTTGTTATCAACGTCGATGAGGTAAGAGGTATACAAGTGATGAACGGACATAACATAATTATGATATGAACAAATCCACAAAGGCCGTAATGAGGGTTCGAACCTACGCACGGGATGTTCCCAGAAAATAACATAAGAATAAAGGTAACTGCAGAAAGCCTATACGAAGCAGTTCCTATTCATAGCCACCCAGTTATAACGTAATAAAAATCATAATTATAAAGGTAACTGCAGAAGGCCTATTGGCCCATAAAAGGCAGCTTCTATTTATAATCCCCCAATCCCACTCATATTCATGTCCAACCCACGCTTGAACCAATCGAGGGATCCCACCTCCACTACGTTATGCGGTAATTGGTTCCACAACTCAACAAACCGGTTACCATAACAGTATTTACCCAGGTCTTTCCTAAATCTAAACATATACAATTTATGCTCATTGTTTCGTGTTCTGTCTTATGCTGATACCTTTAATACCCAACTAATATCCCTTTTGTTATATCTATTCATCCACTTGTAAAAACCTGCATCATAAGAACAAAGGCAACTGCAGAAGGCCTATTGGCCCATCCGAGGCAGCTCCTATCTAGAACCACCCAATCCCACTTAAATACATGTCCAACCCACGCTTGAAACAATCGAGGGGACCCCACCTCAACTACGTTACGCGGTAATTGGTTCCACAAATCAACAACCCTGTTACTGAATCAGTATTTACCCAAGTCTTTCCTAAATCAAAATTTATCCAATTTATACCCATTGTTTCGTGTTCTGACTTGTGTTGATACTTTTAATACCTTATCAATATCCCCTATGTTGTGTACATTCATCCACTTGTAAACCTCTATTATGTCACCCCTAACTCTTCGCCTTTCCAGTGAATGCACGTTAAGCTTTGTTAATCTTTCTTTATCCATTCTATAATACAGCGACCAAAACTGAACTGTATAATCTAAATGGGGCCTAACCAGAGCAATATAGCTGAAGAACAACAACAGGTCTCTTCTTAATCATTGTTCGATTAATAAATCCCAGTGTCCTATTTCTCTTATTACGAACATTCATGCATATATCCTTTGGTTTTAAATTCTTACTAATCATAACTCCCAGATCTCTCTCGCAATCTCAACACCAGCTAGCTCGAATCTTGTAATTCTATCATCATTACCTAGCCTCAGAACTTTACATTTATCAGCATTATACTGCATCTGCCAATCTTTTGACCATTTCAAAACCCTATTTAGATCAACTTGAATGATAGTGAGTTGTCTTCCTTGTTAATTTTCCAACCGATTTTTGTATCCGCGGCAAATTTGCAGATGTTGCAACTCAAACCTGAATCTAAATCATTTATATATATTATAATTAAAAGAGGTCCCAGGACAGAGCACTGAGGCGCTCCACTAACAACATTATCCCACTCTGACTTAACCCCATTTATACTAACTCTCTGTTTCCTTTGGAATAGCCATGCTCTAATCCAACTTAATATAGCACCCCAAATACTCTCTATTTCGTTAATCAGTGCCCAATCTATTTTTTTATTCAGTGCACCCCCAATACCTCCCGATGACTGCACCAGTGCTGATGTTGGTGGAGGCGTTTATGTTGAGGATGATCGGAGCTACCAAGGTGCTTGTTGCGTTGTGCTGTAGATAGAGGAACGGTGATTAGAACAGAGGTGTGTGTTGTAGGGAGACTTGCCGCACCTTATCTATTTGCCTGTTAACACACGCTTTTATTGACTCATTCCTACAGCTCAATCATCTAAGGGTTTCAATCCACACAAACAGTTCCAAGGACAGATTTCATGGCATATGCAATGGCATTCATATATAAATGAACCCCGACCCGAGCTTAAATTTGTATTTTTTCATGTCTATTAAGTTTTCGAGCTTATTAATGAATTACACTGCATCCAATTTGCCATATTGTAGGAACAAATAATAAACTGGAAGAATATTAAGTTTTATTTAATATATATAACCAAAGAACACTTTACAAAATAATTAAGGACAAATAACTTTAATGCAATTTGAAGAACATAAGAAACATAACATAGTAATTGCAAATACATGATTCTTGAGGTTATCTTGAGATGATTTCGGGGCTTTTTAGTGTCCCCGCGGCCCGGTCCTCGACCAGGCCTCCACCCCCTGGAAGCAGCCCGTGACAGCTGACTAACTCCTGAGTACCTATTTACTGCTAGGTAACAGGGGCATTCAGGGTGAAAGAAACTTTGCCCATTTGTTTCTGCCTCGTGCGGGAATCGAACCCGAGCCACAGAATTACGAGTCCTGCGCGCTATCCACCAGGCTTTCGTGGCCCCAGTTGGAACCTACTGTCAGGTTCCAAAATTATTTTCATTAATTGTAAACTAATTCTCGGTATCTTCGTATCACTTTGTAAGTACATCATGCTTAAAATATTTAACAAAGCCGGGTTGTTTGCACGATTAGCACTTTTTAATAATAATAGCGAAAGGATTCGTTTAAAATTAGTTTGGCAGCGTACGTTTGGCACCATGTTTCACAATGTTCAGTAATTCAGTAAGTCTCATCGAGCGACCAAATTGGTCCTTAATCGGCACATACTTATGCAGCATATCTGTAATTGTATCCACCGACTGCTGGTTGTAGTCTGGGTGTTTCATAAACTCATTCCGAGTGTTAACGAGCATATTTATTAAAGCTCTTTCGTGCGTCTTTAATTTCTTTAGTTGCTCTTCAGTCATGAAATTTGGAATATTAATGGGTTTATCAATCAGCATACTATTTTTCTCATCGGCCAGAACACCAGAATCGATTTCGCGTTGAAGTTTGGTCCCTTCATTTTTCATTCTCATGTAGTTGAGAATCTGGAAGGATTCAGCGCCCTTCATAACCTCAGTAGGAATGTTGGGGAGCAAGAGCTGCAATTGCGGCTGGAATGTTTCCTTGAATTCAGCATGTAACTTGAAAAAAGAGTTTGGGTCTTCAGTTAATTCAATTTCCCGTTTAACAAACCTGCCTTTTCTTTTTTCGGTTTTCGTGGCCTCATTAGGTACTATCGTTGAAAACAGCAAATATACAATTGTAAACACTGACAGGACAGTGAATATTGTTGAGCTCCTGATTGCCATTGTTGAACTTTGGATGTCACAACTTCGCTCTAGAGGTTTCGTCGGTTGTACTGGATGATAATTGAACGCTACCTTTCTTTTATGTGGACTGAGGTGAGGTGGCGAGCAGTTGCCAAAACTATTTAAATTTATCTGGTTAGTAATTTCCTTAGCATTTAGCTGGATATGAAAATGTTCAGAAATCTTGCAAAATTGTTGGTGCAAAAACCTTATAAGATCATATGAATAAAGGTAACTGAAGATGGCCTGTTGGCCCATACGAGGCAGCTCCTATTTATAACCACCCAAACTCATTCTAACCTACGTGTCTAAACTACACTTGAAGCAATCAAGGGATAATACTTCTATTACGTTACGCGGTAATTTGTTCAACAAATAAACAACAATGCATTAACAGTATTTACCCAGGTCTTTGCCAAACCTAAACTTATACAATTTATACCAATTGTTTCGTGTTCTGTCTTGTGTTGATGTTTTTATTACCTTATTGATATCGCATTTGTTATCAACGTCGATGAGGTAAGAGGTATACAAGTGATGAACGGACATAACATAATTATGATATGAACAAATCCACAAAGGCCGTAATGAGGGTTCGAACCTACGCACGGGATGTTCCCAGAAAATAACATAAGAATAAAGGTAACTGCAGAAAGCCTATACGAAGCAGTTCCTATTCATAGCCACCCAGTTATAACGTAATAAAAATCATAATTATAAAGGTAACTGCAGAAGGCCTATTGGCCCATAAAAGGCAGCTTCTATTTATAATCCCCCAATCCCACTCATATTCATGTCCAACCCACGCTTGAACCAATCGAGGGATCCCACCTCCACTACGTTATGCGGTAATTGGTTCCACAACTCAACAAACCGGTTACCATAACAGTATTTACCCAGGTCTTTCCTAAATCTAAACATATACAATTTATGCTCATTGTTTCGTGTTCTGTCTTATGCTGATACCTTTAATACCCAACTAATATCCCTTTTGTTATATCTATTCATCCACTTGTAAAAACCTGCATCATAAGAACAAAGGCAACTGCAGAAGGCCTATTGGCCCATCCGAGGCAGCTCCTATCTAGAACCACCCAATCCCACTTAAATACATGTCCAACCCACGCTTGAAACAATCGAGGGGACCCCACCTCAACTACGTTACGCGGTAATTGGTTCCACAAATCAACAACCCTGTTACTGAATCAGTATTTACCCAAGTCTTTCCTAAATCAAAATTTATCCAATTTATACCCATTGTTTCGTGTTCTGACTTGTGTTGATACTTTTAATACCTTATCAATATCCCCTATGTTGTGTACATTCATCCACTTGTAAACCTCTATTATGTCACCCCTAACTCTTCGCCTTTCCAGTGAATGCACGTTAAGCTTTGTTAATCTTTCTTTATCCATTCTATAATACAGCGACCAAAACTGAACTGTATAATCTAAATGGGGCCTAACCAGAGCAATATAGCTGAAGAACAACAACAGGTCTCTTCTTAATCATTGTTCGATTAATAAATCCCAGTGTCCTATTTCTCTTATTACGAACATTCATGCATATATCCTTTGGTTTTAAATTCTTACTAATCATAACTCCCAGATCTCTCTCGCAATCTCAACACCAGCTAGCTCGAATCTTGTAATTCTATCATCATTACCTAGCCTCAGAACTTTACATTTATCAGCATTATACTGCATCTGCCAATCTTTTGACCATTTCAAAACCCTATTTAGATCAACTTGAATGATAGTGAGTTGTCTTCCTTGTTAATTTTCCAACCGATTTTTGTATCCGCGGCAAATTTGCAGATGTTGCAACTCAAACCTGAATCTAAATCATTTATATATATTATAATTAAAAGAGGTCCCAGGACAGAGCACTGAGGCGCTCCACTAACAACATTATCCCACTCTGACTTAACCCCATTTATACTAACTCTCTGTTTCCTTTGGAATAGCCATGCTCTAATCCAACTTAATATAGCACCCCAAATACTCTCTATTTCGTTAATCAGTGCCCAATCTATTTTTTTATTCAGTGCACCCCCAATACCTCCCGATGACTGCACCAGTGCTGATGTTGGTGGAGGCGTTTATGTTGAGGATGATCGGAGCTACCAAGGTGCTTGTTGCGTTGTGCTGTAGATAGAGGAACGGTGATTAGAACAGAGGTGTGTGTTGTAGGGAGACTTGCCGCACCTTATCTATTTGCCTGTTAACACACGCTTTTATTGACTCATTCCTACAGCTCAATCATCTAAGGGTTTCAATCCACACAAACAGTTCCAAGGACAGATTTCATGGCATATGCAATGGCATTCATATATAAATGAACCCCGACCCGAGCTTAAATTTGTATTTTTTCATGTCTATTAAGTTTTCGAGCTTATTAATGAATTACACTGCATCCAATTTGCCATATTGTAGG
Source organism: Procambarus clarkii (assembly GCF_040958095.1). Classification (NCBI taxonomy): domain Eukaryota; kingdom Metazoa; phylum Arthropoda; class Malacostraca; order Decapoda; family Cambaridae; genus Procambarus; species Procambarus clarkii. Next base: position 1,381,047 of record NW_027189161.1, on the reverse strand, counting down.
AACAAATAATAAACTGGAAGAATATTAAGTTTTATTTAATATATATAACCAAAGAACACTTTACAAAATAATTAACGACAAATAACTTTAATGCAATTTGAAGAACATAAGAAACATAACATAGTAATTGCAAATACATGATTCTTGAGGTTATCTTGAGATGATTTCGGGGCTTTTTAGTGTCCCCGCGGCCCGGTCCTCGACCAGGCCTCCACCCCCAGGAAGCAGCCCGTGACAGCTGACTAACTCCTGAGTACCTATTTACTGCTAGGTAACAGGGGCATTCAGGGTGAAAGAAACTTTGCCCATTTGTTTCTGCCTCGTGCGGGAATCGAACCCGAGCCACAGAATTACGAGTCCTGCGCGCTATCCACCAGGCTTTCGTGGCCCCAGTTGGAACCTACTGTCAGGTTCCAAAATTATTTTCATTAATTGTAAACTAATTCTCGGTATCTTCGTATCACTTTGTAAGTACATCATGCTTAAAATATTTAACAAAGCCGGGTTGTTTGCACGATTAGCACTTTTTAATAATAATAGCGAAAGGATTCGTTTAAAATTAGTTTGGCAGCGTACGTTTGGCACCATGTTTCACAATGTTCAGTAATTCAGTAAGTCTCATCGAGCGACCAAATTGGTCCTTAATCGGCACATACTTATGCAGCATATCTGTAATTGTATCCACCGACTGCTGGTTGTAGTCTGGGTGTTTCATAAACTCATTCCGAGTGTTAACGAGCATATTTATTAAAGCTCTTTCGTGCGTCTTTAATTTCTTTAGTTGCTCTTCAGTCATGAAATTTGGAATATTAATGGGTTTATCAATCAGCATACTATTTTTCTCATCGGCCAGAACACCAGAATCGATTTCGCGTTGAAGTTTGGTCCCTTCATTTTTCATTCTCATGTAGTTGAGAATCTGGAAAGAGTCAGCGCCCTTCATAACCTCAGTAGGAATGTTGGGGAGCAAGAGCTGCAATTGCGGCTGGAATGTTTCCTTGAATTCAGCATGTAACTTGAAAAAAGAGTTTGGGTCTTCAGTTAATTCAATTTCCCGTTTAACAAACCTGCCTTTTCTTTTTTCGGTTTTCGTGGCCTCATTAGGTACTATCGTTGAAAACAGCAAATATACAATTGTAAACACTGACAGGACAGTGAATATTGTTGAGCTCCTGATTGCCATTGTTGAACTTTGGATGTCACAACTTCGCTCTAGAGGTTTCGTCGGTTGTACTGGATGATAATTGAACGCTACCTTTCTTTTATGTGGACTGAGGTGAGGTGGCGAGCAGTTGCCAAAACTATTTAAATTTATCTGGTTAGTAATTTCCTTAGCATTTAGCTGGATATGAAAATGTTCAGAAATCTTGCAAAATTGTTGGTGCTAAAACCTTATAAGATCATATGAATAAAGGTAACTGAAGATGGCCTGTTGGCCCATACGAGGCAGCTCCTATTTATAACCACCCAAACTCATTCTAACCTACGTGTCTAAACTACACTTGAAGCAATCAAGGGATAATACTTCTATTACGTTACGCGGTAATTTGTTCAACAAATAAACAACAATGCATTAACAGTATTTACCCAGGTCTTTGCCAAACCTAAACTTATACAATTTATACCAATTGTTTCGTGTTCTGTCTTGTGTTGATGTTTTTATTACCTTATTGATATCGCATTTGTTATCAACGTCGATGAGGTAAGAGGTATACAAGTGATGAACGGACATCACATATCATAACATAATTATGATATGAACAAATCCACAAAGGCCGTAATGAGGGTTCGAACCTACGCACGGGATGTTCCCAGAAAAGAACATAAGAATAAAGGTAACTGCAGAAAGCCTATACGAAGCAGTTCCTATTCATAGCCACCCAGTTATAACATAATAAAAATCATAATTATAAAGGTAACTGCAGAAGGCCTATTGGCCCATAAAAGGCAGCTTCTATTTATAATCCCCCAATCCCACTCATATTCATGTCCAACCCACGCTTGAACCAATCGAGGGATCCCACCTCCACTACGTTATGCGGTAATTGGTTCCACAACTCAACAAACCGGTTACCATAACAGTATTTACCCAGGTCTTTCCTAAATCTAAACATATACAATTTATGCTCATTGTTTCGTGTTCTGTCTTATGCTGATACCTTTAATACCCAACTAATATCCCTTTTGTTATATCTATTCATCCACTTGTAAAAACCTGTATCATAAGAACAAAGGCAACTGCAGAAGGCCTATTGGCCCATCCGAGGCAGCTCCTATTTAGAACCACCCAATCCCACTTAAATACATGTCCAACCCACGCTTGAAACAGAACGCAGAGCTGCATATGGCCGTTCAAAGGACTGCCAGCTTCTTCCTGGCGCTTTCCCGGATGCTAAACCCATTCAGCTAAAACCTCCAGTAAAGGTTACCAGACCCCTCTATTACCGTCCTATTGGTAATGAACCTGTTAATGAATATGCAGGTGCACTTCTTCCTGATAACTACTCAAATGCTGAAGCCTACGTTTCTGCCAAAGATCTCTACTCAGGTCGTCGTAATACAGTAGGCCTATTGGCCCATCCGAGGCAGCTCCTATTTAGAACCACCCAATCCCACTTAAATACATGTCCAACCCACGCTTGAAACAATCGAGGGGACCCCACCTCAACCACGTTACGCGGTAATTGGTTCCACAAATCTACAACCCTGTTACTGAATCAGTATTTACCCAAGTCTTTCCTAAATCAAAATTTATCCAATTTATACCCATTGTTTCGTGTTCTGACTTGTGTTGATACTTTTAATACCTTATCAATATCCCCTATGTTGTGTACATTCATCCACTTGTAAACCTCTATTATGTCACCCCTAACTCTTCGCCTTTCCAGTGAATGCACGTTAAGCTTTGTTAATCTTTCTTTATCCATTCTATAATACAGCGACCAAAACTGAACTGTATAATCTAAATGGGGCCTAACCAGAGCAATATAGCTGAAGAACAACAACAGGTCTCTTCTTAATCATTGTTCGATTAATAAATCCCAGTGTCCTATTTCTCTTATTACGAACATTCATGCATATATCCTTTGGTTTTAAATTCTTACTAATCATAACTCCCAGATCTCTCTCGCAATCTCAACACCAGCTAGCTCGAATCTTGTAATTCTATCATCATTACCTAGCCTCAGAACTTTACATTTATCAGCATTATACTGCATCTGCCAATCTTTTGACCATTTCAAAACCCTATTTAGATCAACTTGAATGATAGTGAGTTGTCTTCCTTGTTAATTTTTCAACCGATTTTTGTATCCGCGGCAAATTTGCAGATGTTGCAACTCAAACCTGAATCTAAATCATTTATATATATTATAATTAAAAGAGGTCCCAGGACAGAGCACTGAGGCGCTCCACTAACAACATTATCCCACTCTGAATTAACCCCATTTATACTAACTCTCTGTTTCCTTTGGAATAGCCATGCTCTAATCCAACTTAATATAGCACCCCAAATACTCTCTATTTCGTTAATCAGTGCCCAATCTATTTTTTTATTCAGTGCACCCCCAATACCTCCCGATGACTGCACCAGTGCTGATGTTGGTGGAGGCGTTTATGTTGAGGATGATCGGAGCTACCAAGGTGCTTGTTGCGTTGTGCTGTAGATAGAGGAACGGTGATTAGAACAGAGGTGTGTGTTGTAGGGAGACTTGCCGCACCTTATCTATTTGCCTGTTAACACACGCTTTTATTGACTCATTCCTACAGCTCAATCATCTAAGGGTTTCAATCCACACAAACAGTTCCAAGGACAGATTTCATGGCATATACAATGGCATTCATATATAAATGAACCCCGACCCGAGCTTAAATTTGTATTTTTTCATGTCTATTAAGTTTTCGAGCTTATTAATGAATTACACTGCATCCAATTTGCCATATTGTAGGAACAAATAATAAACTGGAAGAATATTAAGTTTTATTTAATATATATAACCAAACAACACTTTACAAAATAATTAAGGACAAATAACTTTAATGCAATTTGAAGAACATAAGAAACATAACATAGTAATTGCAAATACATGATTCTTGAGGTTATCTTGAGATGATTTCGGGGCTTTTTAGTGTCCCCGCGGCCCGGTCCTCGACCAGGCCTCCACCCCCAGGAAGCAGCCCGTGACAGCTGACTAACTCCTGAGTACCTATTTACTGCTAGGTAACAGGGGCATTCAGGGTGAAAGAAACTTTGCCCATTTGTTTCTGCCTCGTGCGGGAATCGAACCCGAGCCACAGAATTACGAGTCCTGCGCGCTATCCACCAGGCTTTCGTGGCCCCAGTTGGAACCCACTGTCAGGTTCCAAAATTATTTTCATTAATTGTAAACTAATTCTCGGTATCTTCGTATCACTTTGTAAGTACATCATGCTTAAAATATTTAACAAAGCTGGGTTGTTTGCACGATTAGCACTTTTTAATAATAATAGCGAAAGGATTCGTTTAAAATTAGTTTGGCAGCGTACGTTTGGCACCATGTTTCACAATGTTCAGTAATTCAGTAAGTCTCATCGAGCGACCAAATTGGTCCTTAATCGGCACATACTTATGCAGCATATCTGTAATTGTATCCACCGACTGCTGGTTGTAGTCTGGGTGTTTCATAAACTCATTCCGAGTGTTAACGAGCATATTTATTAAAGCTCTTTCGTGCGTCTTTAATTTCTTTAGTTGCTCTTCAGTCATGAAATTTGGAATATTAATGGGTTTATCAATCAGCATACTATTCTTCTCATCGGCCAGAACACCAGAATCGATTTCGCGTTGAAGTTTGGTCCCTTCATTTTTCATTCTCATGTAGTTGAGAATCTGGAAAGAGTCAGCGCCCTTCATAACCTCAGTAGGAATGTTGGGGAGCAAGAGCTGCAATTGCGGCTGGAATGTTTCCTTGAATTCAGCATGTAACTTGAAAAAAGAGTTTGGGTCTTCAGTTAATTCAATTTCCCGTTTAACAAACCTGCCTTTTCTTTTTTCGGTTTTCGTGGCCTCATTAGGTACTATCGTTGAAAACAGCAAATATACAATTGTAAACACTGACAGGACAGTGAATATTGTTGAGCTCCTGATTGCCATTGTTGAATTTTGGATGTCACAACTTCGCTCTAGAGGTTTCGTCGGTTGTACTGGATGATAATTGAACGCTACCTTTCTTTTATGTGGACTGAGGTGAGGTGGCGAGCAGTTGCCAAAACTATTTAAATTTATCTGGTTAGTAATTTCCTTAGCATTTAGCTGGATATGAAAATGTTCAGAAATCTTGCAAAATTGTTGGTGCAAAAACCTTATAAGATCATATGAATAAAGGTAACTGAAGATGGCCTGTTGGCCCATACGAGGCAGCTCCTATTTATAACCACCCAAACTCATTCTAACCTACGTGTCTAAACTACACTTGAAGCAATCAAGGGATAATACTTCTATTACGTTACGCGGTAATTTGTTCAACAAATAAACAACAATGCATTAACAGTATTTACCCAGGTCTTTGCCAAACCTAAACTTATACAATTTATACCAATTGTTTCGTGTTCTGTCTTGTGTTGATGTTTTTATTACCTTATTGATATCGCATTTGTTATCAACGTCGATGAGGTAAGAGGTATACAAGTGATGAACGGACATCACATATCATAACATAATTATGATATGAACAAATCCACAAAGGCCGTAATGAGGGTTCGAACCTACGCACGGGATGTTCCCAGAAAAGAACATAAGAATAAAGGTAACTGCAGAAAGCCTATACGAAGCAGTTCCTATTCATAGCCACCCAGTTATAACATAATAAAAATCATAATTATAAAGGTAACTGCAGAAGGCCTATTGGCCCATAAAAGGCAGCTTCTATTTATAATCCCCCAATCCCACTCATATTCATGTCCAACCCACGCTTGAACCAATCGAGGGATCCCACCTCCACTACGTTATGCGGTAATTGGTTCCACAACTCAACAAACCGGTTACCATAACAGTATTTACCCAGGTCTTTCCTAAATCTAAACATATACAATTTATGCTCATTGTTTCGTGTTCTGTCTTATGCTGATACCTTTAATACCCAACTAATATCCCTTTTGTTATATCTATTCATCCACTTGTAAAAACCTGTATCATAAGAACAAAGGCAACTGCAGAAGGCCTATTGGCCCATCCGAGGCAGCTCCTATTTAGAACCTCCCAATCCCACTTAAATACATGTCCAACCCACGCTTGAAACAATCGAGGGGACCCCACCTCAACCACGTTACGCGGTAATTGGTTCCACAAATCAACAACCCTGTTACTGAATCAGTATTTACCCAAGTCTTTCCTAAATCAAAATTTATCCAATTTATTCCCATTGTTTCGTGTTCTGACTTGTGTTGATACTTTTAATACCTTATCAATATCCCCTATGTTGTGTACATTCATCCACTTGTAAACCTCTATTATGTCACCCCTAACTCTTCGCCTTTCCAGTGAATGCACGTTAAGCTTTGTTAATCTTTCTTTATCCATTCTATAATACAGCGACCAAAACTGAACTGTATAATCTAAATGGGGCCTAACCAGAGCAATATAGCTGAAGAACAACAACAGGTCTCTTCTTAATCATTGTTCGATTAATAAATCCCAGTGTCCTATTTCTCTTATTACGAACATTCATGCATATATCCTTTGGTTTTAAATTCTTACTAATCATAACTCCCAGATCTCTCTCGCAATCTCAACACCAGCTAGCTCGAATCTTGTAATTCTATCATCATTACCTAGCCTCAGAACTTTACATTTATCAGCATTATACTGCATCTGCCAATCTTTTGACCATTTCAAAACCCTATTTAGATCAACTTGAATGATAGTGAGTTGTCTTCCTTGTTAATTTTCCAACCGATTTTTGTATCCGCGGCAAATTTGCAGATGTTGCAACTCAAACCTGAATCTAAATCATTTATATATATTATAATTAAAAGAGGTCCCAGGACAGAGCACTGAGGCGCTCCACTAACAACATTATCCCACTCTGACTTAACCCCATTTATACTAACTCTCTGTTCCTTTGGAATAGCCATGCTCTAATCCAACTTAATATAGCACCCCAAATACTCTCTATTTCGTTAATCAGTGCCCAATCTATTTTTTTATTCAGTGCACCCCCAATACCTCCCGATGACTGCACCAGTGCTGATGTTGGTGGAGGCGTTTATGTTGAGGATGATCGGAGCTACCAAGGTGCTTGTTGCGTTGTGCTGTAGATAGAGGAACGGTGATTAGAACAGAGGTGTGTGTTGTAGGGAGACTTGCCGCACCTTATCTATTTGCCTGTTAACACACGCTTTTATTGACTCATTCCTACAGCTCAATCATCTAAGGGTTTCAATCCACACAAACAGTTCCAAGGACAGATTTCATGGCATATGCAATGGCATTCATATATAAATGAACCCCGACCCGAGCTTAAATTTGTATTTTTTCATGTCTATTAAGTTTTCGAGCTTATTAATGAATTACACTGCATCCAATTTGCCATATTGTAGGAACAAATAATAAACTGGAAGAATATTAAGTTTTATTTAATATATATAACCAAAGAACACTTTACAAAATAATTAAGGACAAATAACTTTAATGCAATTTGAAGAACATAAGAAACATAACATAGTAATTGCAAATACATGATTCTTGAGGTTATCTTGAGATGATTTCGGGGCTTTTTAGTGTCCCCGCGGCCCGGTCCTCGACCAGGCCTCCACCCCCAGGAAGCAGCCCGTGACAGCTGACTAACTCCTGAGTACCTATTTACTGCTAGGTAACAGGGGCATTCAGGGTGAAAGAAACTTTGCCCATTTGTTTCTGCCTCGTGCGGGAATCGAACCCGAGCCACAGAATTACGAGTCCTGCGCGCTATCCACCAGGCTTTCGTGGCCCCAGTTGGAACCCACTGTCAGGTTCCAAAATTATTTTCATTAATTGTAAACTAATTCTCGGTATCTTCGTATCACTTTGTAAGTACATCATGCTTAAAATATTTAACAAAGCCGGGTTGTTTGCACGATTAGCACTTTTTAATAATAATAGCGAAAGGATTCGTTTAAAATTAGTTTGGCAGCGTACGTTTGGCACCATGTTTCACAATGTTCAGTAATTCAGTAAGTCTCATCGAGCGACCAAATTGGTCCTTAATCGGCACATACTTATGCAGCATATCTGTAATTGTATCCACCGACTGCTGGTTGTAGTCTGGGTGTTTCATAAACTCATTCCGAGTGTTAACGAGTATATTTATTAAAGCTCTTTCGTGCGTCTTTAATTTCTTTAGTTGCTCTTCAGTCATGAAATTTGGAATATTAATGGGTTTATCAATCAGCATACTATTCTTCTCATCGGCCAGAACACCAGAATCGATTTCGCGTTGAAGTTTGGTCCCTTCATTTTTCATTCTCATGTAGTTGAGAATCTGGAAAGAGTCAGCGCCCTTCATAACCTCAGTAGGAATGTTGGGGAGCAAGAGCTGCAATTGCGGCTGGAATGTTTCCTTGAATTCAGCATGTAACTTGAAAAAAGAGTTTGGGTCTTCAGTTAATTCAATTTCCCGTTTAACAAACCTGCCTTTTCTTTTTTCGGTTTTCGTGGCCTCATTAGGTACTATCGTTGAAAACAGCAAATATACAATTGTAAACACTGACAGGACAGTGAATATTGTTGAGCTCCTGATTGCCATTGTTGAATTTTGGATGTCACAACTTCGCTCTAGAGGTTTCGTCGGTTGTACTGGATGATAATTGAACGCTACCTTTCTTTTATGTGGACTGAGGTGAGGTGGCGAGCAGTTGCCAAAACTATTTAAATTTATCTGGTTAGTAATTTCCTTAGCATTTAGCTGGATATGAAAATGTTCAGAAATCTTGCAAAATTGTTGGTGCAAAAACCTTATAAGATCATATGAATAAAGGTAACTGAAGATGGCCTGTTGGCCCATACGAGGCAGCTCCTATTTATAACCACCCAAACTCATTCTAACCTACGTGTCTAAACTACACTTGAAGCAATCAAGGGATAATACTTCTATTACGTTACGCGGTAATTTGTTCAACAAATAAACAACAATGCATTAACAGTATTTACCCAGGTCTTTGCCAAACCTAAACTTATACAATTTATACCAATTGTTTCGTGTTCTGTCTTGTGTTGATGTTTTTATTACCTTATTGATATCGCATTTGTTATCAACGTCGATGAGGTAAGAGGTATACAAGTGATGAACGGACATCACATATCATAACATAATTATGATATGAACAAATCCACAAAGGCCGTAATGAGGGTTCGAACCTACGCACGGGATGTTCCCAGAAAAGAACATAAGAATAAAGGTAACTGCAGAAAGCCTATACGAAGCAGTTCCTATTCATAGCCACCCAGTTATAACATAATAAAAATCATAATTATAAAGGTAACTGCAGAAGGCCTATTGGCCCATAAAAGGCAGCTTCTATTTATAATCCCCCAATCCCACTCATATTCATGTCCAACCCACGCTTGAACCAATCGAGGGATCCCACCTCCACTACGTTATGCGGTAATTGGTTCCACAACTCAACAAACCGGTTACCATAACAGTATTTACCCAGGTCTTTCCTAAATCTAAACATATACAATTTATGCTCATTGTTTCGTGTTCTGTCTTATGCTGATACCTTTAATACCCAACTAATATCCCTTTTGTTATATCTATTCATCCACTTGTAAAAACCTGTATCATAAGAACAAAGGCAACTGCAGAAGGCCTATTGGCCCATCCGAGGCAGCTCCTATTTAGAACCACCCAATCCCACTTAAATACATGTCCAACCCACGCTTGAAACAGAACGCAGAGCTGCATATGGCCGTTCAAAGGACTGCCAGCTTCTTCCTGGCGCTTTCCCGGATGCTAAACCCATTCAGCTAAAACCTCCAGTAAAGGTTACCAGACCCCTCTATTACCGTCCTATTGGTAATGAACCTGTTAATGAATATGCAGGTGCACTTCTTCCTGATAACTACTCAAATGCTGAAGCCTACGTTTCTGCCAAAGATCTCTACTCAGGTCGTCGTAATACAGTAGGCCTATTGGCCCATCCGAGGCAGCTCCTATTTAGAACCACCCAATCCCACTTAAATACATGTCCAACCCACGCTTGAAACAATCGAGGGGACCCCACCTCAACCACGTTACGCGGTAATTGGTTCCACAAATCAACAACCCTGTTACTGAATCAGTATTTACCCAAGTCTTTCCTAAATCAAAATTTATCCAATTTATACCCATTGTTTCGTGTTCTGACTTGTGTTGATACTTTTAATACCTTATCAATATCCCCTATGTTGTGTACATTCATCCACTTGTAAACCTCTATTATGTCACCCCTAACTCTTCGCCTTTCCAGTGAATGCACGTTAAGCTTTGTTAATCTTTCTTTATCCATTCTATAATACAGCGACCAAAACTGAACTGTATAATCTAAATGGGGCCTAACCAGAGCAATATAGATGAAGAACAACAACAGGTCTCTTCTTAATCATTGTTCGATTAATAAATCCCAGAGTCGGTCAGGTGAAGTCAGTCGGTCAGGTGAAGTCACAGTGAGAGGTTGTGTTAACCGGAGCTCCTGAGTGTTATATTATCAGAGCAATATGGAAGTTGTAGTGAAGGACCTGGTGACTCTAGTGGGAGCCCTGAGGACAGAGTTGGACTCTCTGCGGGAGGAGGTGCGTCAGCTTAAAAAACAACGAGAAGTAACGAAGGAGGAGACCAGCAGTAAAGGGACCTCGTCTTGGAGAGTTGCGAAAGACAGGGGCCTTAAGAAGACTTTGATAAAGCCGCCTTCAAACGTCATAGCAACTTCAAATTCATTTGACGTTTTGGAGGACGAGTGCTGTGGAGAGACTGTGGATCGCGCAAAAGGGAAAGCAACGAAGAGAAAGGAAGCGCAGGCCCCTCAGAAAGTAAAGGAAGTACCTAAGCAAACATTAGTTGTGGGAGATTCCCAGATAAGGTATTTGGATAGAACGTTTTGTGCTAGAGATAGGGGGAACAGGTTAAGGGTTTGCTATCCCGGAGCTGGCATTGGTGATATTATAAACAACATGAATGATATTATGGCTGGTAATGGGAACAATCCCATTATTTGCATTAGCGTGGGAGGAAATGATGTTGGTCGAGTCAGGAGTGAGGAACTGATTCAGAGGTATAAAACAGCCATAGAGTTAGTTAGGAGCAAGGGAGGAATCCCGATCATATGTGGCATTCTTCCAAGAAAGGGAGTGGGAAATGAATGGATATCGAGGGCACTTGGTGTCAATTGCCGGCTGGAAAGATATTGCAAATCAAATGCAATATCTTTCATAGACAACTGGGAACACTTCTATGGAAGAAATGAAATGTATGCTCGTGATGGGGTGCATCTATCGAGAGCTGGGGTTGTTGCTGTTGCGAACTCGCTAGAAGAAGTGGTTAGAGGTGTTTGTTTGGGTTTAAACTGTTAGTAGATAGAGGTATGGGAATTGATTTGGAGGAAGGAGGTAATAAAAGTATGTGTTTGTGGGAGAAAGGAATTGGCAAAACGATCAGGGAAAGAGAAGGTCCGCAAAATAACAATTCACTTAGGGTATATTACACTAACAGTAGAAGTCTAAGAAATAAAATTAACGAATTAAATGCTCTTGTCTGCACAGAAAAAATAGATATTATTGCACTTACCGAAACGTGGATGAATGTAGAAAATAGAGAACTATTAGCTGAATATCAAATATATGGATTTAAACTATTTCACACAGATAGATATATTAGACGAGGAGGTGGAGTAGCCATATATGTTAGGGATAATTTGAAATGTAGTCTCAAAGAAGGAATCAAAACAGAGCCACACACAGAAACTATTTGGATTGAATTAAACGAAAAAGCTAATAATATTATAATAGGAGTAATATATAGGCCACCAAATTTAGACAGAATGGAAGCAAAGCATCTATGGGATGAAATATCTAGAGCATCTAGATCTAACAGTATTTATGTCATGGGTGACTTTAATTTTAGCGGAATAAACTGGTTGAACAAAACAGGGAATAGTGAAGCAGAAGATTTTCTAGAATTAATTGACGATTGCTTTCTTACGCAACACATTAAGGAACCAACACGGGAAAATAATATTTTAGATTTAGTGTTAACTAACAGGGAAACGCAAATTAATGACATCGAAATAGGGAGTGAGCTAGGGAGCAGTGATCACAAAGAAATCAGATTTAGCATAGAATGGAATAGACCAGTAGGAGAAAATTCTGTTAAAGTGCCAGATTTTCGAAAAGCTGATTTTAATAGCCTAAGAAATTTTTTGGGTCAAATTGATTGGAAAGGCTTGGGTATGGGGTGTGGGCCGGTCTTGGAGCGAGACATGAACCCAGCGATAGGTGACTTAAATGGGGATTTCGATGTGGATTCAATATATAACTTATTTAAGAATATTCTAAACAAAGCACAGGAACGTAGTATACCCTACAAATTGAATAGATCGTATACTAATGACCCAAAGTGGATAACAAAGAATTTGAAGAACCTTATGGGTAAAAAGAGAGCTTGGTACAAAAGGATTAAAAATGGGGAGGTCACTTTAGAACAGGAATTCGTACAACTGGTTAGAAATGTTAAAAAAGAGATAAGGAAAGCAAAAAGAAACTATGAAGTTCGCATAGCAGGGCAAGCAAAGACAAATCCTAAAGGGTTTTTTCAGTTATATCGTACTAAGACTAGGGAAAGGATAGGTCCATTAAAAACTGAGACAGGTCAAATAACAGATAGAGATGAGTAGTATTTTTAATAAATATTTTGTATCTGTATTTACTAAAGAGGAACTTAACAATATGCCTTCAGCCGAACAAGTCTATGTGGGTGGGGACGAGGACAGGTTGACGAGTTTAGCAGTTACCAGGGAGGATGTTCTTAAACAAATAGTAAAACTCAAACCAAACAAATCCCCAGGGCCGGATGAAGTGTTTGCTAGGGTGCTTAAAGAATGCAAAGAGGAGCTTTGTGACCCACTGTCAACCATATTTAATAAATCAATAGAGTCAGGCAGAGTGCCAGAGTTTTGGAAAGTTGCTAATGTGATACCAGTTTTTAAGAAAGGAGATAGATCACTTGCGTCTAACTATCGACCAATTAGCCTAACGTCTATTGTGGGAAAGTTACTCGAATCTATAATAGCAAATAAAATTCGTCTTCATCTTGAAAAACATAAATTAATAATTGAGTCGCAACATGGTTTTATAAATGGCCGTTCATGTTTAACAAATTTGTTATCTTTTTATTCTAGCATTGTTGAGGCAGTTGATAGTGGTAAGGATTGCGATGTTGTATACTTTGACTTTAGCAAAGCTTTTGATACAGTGCCACATGAAAGACTGATTAAAAAAATAGAGTCTCATGGTATTGGGGGTGCTATATTAAGCTGGATTAGGGCATGGCTATACCAAAGGAAACAGAGAGTTAGTATAAATGGAATCAAGTCAGAGTGGGAAAATGTTGTAAGTGGAGTGCCTCAAGGCTCTGTCCTGGGACCTCTGTTGTTTATAATATATATAAATGATTTAGATTCAGGTTTGAGTAGCAACATTTGCAAATTTGCCGATGATACGAAAATCGGTAGGGAAATTAATTCGGAGGAGGACTCACTATCACTTCAAGTTGATCTAGATAGGGTTTTGAAATGGTCAAAGGATTGGCAGGTGCAGTTTAATGCTGATAAATGTAAAGTTCTGAGGTTAGGTAATGATGATAGAGTTACAAGATACGAGCTAGATGGTGTTGTGATTGCGAAGTCGGATTGCGAAAGGGATCTGGGAGTTATGATTAGTAAGAATTTAAAACTAAAGGATCAATGCATAAATGTTCGTAATAAGGCAAATCGGACACTTGGATTTATTAATCGCAGCGTTAGTAACAAGACACCTGGTGTGGTTCTCAAGCTATATCTTGCTCTAGTTAGGCCCCATTTAGATTATGCAGTTCAGTTTTGGTCGCCATATTATAGAATGGATATAAATTCACTTGAACGTGTCCAGCGTAGGATGACTAAGTTAATTCCCCAAATTAGAAATCTTTCATATGAAGAAAGATTAACAAAGCTTAAGTTGCATTCACTGGAAAGGCGAAGAGTTAGGGGTGACATGATAGAGGTTTACAAGTGGATGAATGGACATAACCGGGGGGATATTAATAGGGTATTAAAAGTATCAACACAGGACAGAACACGAAACAATGGATATAAATTGGATAAGTTTAGATTTAGGAAAGACTTGGGTAAATACTGGTTCAGTAACAGGGTTGTTGATTTGTGGAACCAATTGCCGCGTAACATTGTGGAGGTGGGGTCCCTCGATTGTTTCAAGCACGGGTTGGACAAGTATATGAGTGGGATTGGGTGGTTATAGAATAGGAGCTGCCTCGTATGGGCCAATAGGCCTTCTGCAGTTACCTTTGTTCTTATGTTCTTATAAGAACAAAGGCAACTGCAGAAGGCCTATTGGCCCATCCGAGGCAGCTCCTATTTAGAACCACCCAATCCCACTTAAATACATGTCCAACCCACGCTTGAAACAGAACGCAGAGCTGCATATGGCCGTTCAAAGGACTGCCAGCTTCTTCCTGGCGCTTTCCCGGATGCTAAACCCATTCAGCTAAAACCTCCAGTAAAGGTTACCAGACCCCTCTATTACCGTCCTATTGGTAATGAACCTGTTAATGAATATGCAGGTGCACTTCTTCCTGTTAACTACTCAAATGCTGAAGCCTACGTTTCTGCCAAAGATCTCTACTCAGGTCGTCGTAATACAGTAGGCCTATTGGCCCATCCGAGGCAGCTCCTATTTAGAACCACCCAATCCCACTTAAATACATGTCCAACCCACGCTTGAAACAATCGAGGGGACCCCACCTCAACCACGTTACGCGGTAATTGGTTCCACAAATCAACAACCCTGTTACTGAATCAGTATTTACCCAAGTCTTTCCTAAATCAAAATTTATCCAATTTATACCCATTGTTTCGTGTTCTGACTTGTGTTGATACTTTTAATACCTTATCAATATCCCCTATGTTGTGTACATTCATCCACTTGTAAACCTCTATTATGTCACCCCTAACTCTTCGCCTTTCCAGTGAATGCACGTTAAGCTTTGTTAATCTTTCTTTATCCATTCTATAATACAGCGACCAAAACTGAACTGTATAATCTAAATGGGGCCTAACCAGAGCAATATAGCTGAAGAACAACAACAGGTCTCTTCTTAATCATTGTTCGATTAATAAATCCCAGTGTCCTATTTCTCTTATTACGAACATTCATGCATATATCCTTTGGTTTTAAATTCTTACTAATCATAACTCCCAGATCTCTCTCGCAATCTCAACACCAGCTAGCTCGAATCTTGTAATTCTATCATCATTACCTAGCCTCAGAACTTTACATTTATCAGCATTATACTGCATCTGCCAATCTTTTGACCATTTCAAAACCCTATTTAGATCAACTTGAATGATAGTGAGTTGTCTTCCTTGTTAATTTTCCAACCGATTTTTGTATCCGCGGCAAATTTGCAGATGTTGCAACTCAAACCTGAATCTAAATCATTTATATATATTATAATTAAAAGAGTTCCCAGGACAGAGCACTGAGGCGCTCCACTAACATTATCCCACTCTGACTTAACCCCATTTATACTAACTCTCTGTTTCGTTTGGAATAGCCATGCTCTAATCCAACTTAATATAGCACCCCAAATACTCTCTATTTCGTTAATCAGTGCCCAATCTATTTTTTTATTCAGTGCACCCCCAATACCTCCCGATGACTGCACCAGTGCTGATGTTGGTGGAGGCGTTTATGTTGAGGATGATCGGAGCTACCAAGGTGCTTGTTGCGTTGTGCTGTAGATAGAGGAACGGTGATTAGAACAGAGGTGTGTGTTGTAGGGAGACTTGCCGCACCTTATCTATTTGCCTGTTAACACACGCTTTTATTGACTCATTCCTACAGCTCAATCATCTAAGGGTTTCAATCCACACAAACAGTTCCAAGGACAGATTTCATGGCATATGCAATGGCATTCATATATAAATGAACCCCGACCCGAGCTTAAATTTGTATTTTTTCATGTCTATTAAGTTTTCGAGCTTATTAATGAATTACACTGCATCCAATTTGCCATATTGTAGGAACAAATAATAAACTGGAAGAATATTAAGTTTTATTTAATATATATAACCAAAGAACACTTTACAAAATAATTAAGGACTAATAACTTTAATGCAATTTGAAGAACATAAGAAACATAACATAGTAATTGCAAATACATGATTCTTGAGGTTATCTTGAGATGATTTCGGGGCTTTTTAGTGTCCCCGCGGCCCGGTCCTCGACCAGGCCTCCACCCCCAGGAAGCAGCCCGTGACAGCTGACTAACTCCTGAGTACCTATTTACTGCTAGGTAACAGGGGCATTCAGGGTGAAAGAAACTTTGCCCATTTGTTTCTGCCTCGTGCGGGAATCGAACCCGAGCCACAGAATTACGAGTCCTGCGCGCTATCCACCAGGCTTTCGTGGCCCCAGTTGGAACCCACTGTCAGGTTCCAAAATTATTTTCATTAATTGTAAACTAATTCTCGGTATCTTCGTATCACTTTGTAAGTACATCATGCTTAAAATATTTAACAAAGCCGGGTTGTTTGCACGATTAGCACTTTTTAATAATAATAGCGAAAGGATTCGTTTAAAATTAGTTTGGCAGCGTACGTTTGGCACCATGTTTCACAATGTTCAGTAATTCAGTAAGTCTCATCGAGCGACCAAATTGGTCCTTAATCGGCACATACTTATGCAGCATATCTGTAATTGTATCCACCGACTGCTGGTTGTAGTCTGGGTGTTTCATAAACTCATTCCGAGTGTTAACGAGCATATTTATTAAAGCTCTTTCGTGCGTCTTTAATTTCTTTAGTTGCTCTTCAGTCATGAAATTTGGAATATTAATGGGTTTATCAATCAGCATACTATTCTTCTCATCGGCCAGAACACCAGAATCGATTTCGCGTTGAAGTTTGGTCCCTTCATTTTTCATTCTCATGTAGTTGAGAATCTGGAAAGAGTCAGCGCCCTTCATAACCTCAGTAGGAATGTTGGGGAGCAAGAGCTGCAATTGCGGCTGGAATGTTTCCTTGAATTCAGCATGTAACTTGAAAAAAGAGTTTGGGTCTTCAGTTAATTCAATTTCCCGTTTAACAAACCTGCCTTTTCTTTTTTCGGTTTTCGTGGCCTCATTAGGTACTATCGTTGAAAACAGCAAATATACAATTGTAAACACTGACAGGACAGTGAATATTGTTGAGCTCCTGATTGCCATTGTTGAATTTTGGATGTCACAACTTCGCTCTAGAGGTTTCGTCGGTTGTACTGGATGATAATTGAACGCTACCTTTCTTTTATGTGGACTGAGGTGAGGTGGCGAGCAGTTGCCAAAACTATTTAAATTTATCTGGTTAGTAATTTCCTTAGCATTTAGCTGGATATGAAAATGTTCAGAAATCTTGCAAAATTGTTGGTGCAAAAACCTTATAAGATCATATGAATAAAGGTAACTGAAGATGGCCTGTTGGCCCATACGAGGCAGCTCCTATTTATAACCACCCAAACTCATTCTAACCTACGTGTCTAAACTACACTTGAAGCAATCAAGGGATAATACTTCTATTACGTTACGCGGTAATTTGTTCAACAAATAAACAACAATGCATTAACAGTATTTACCCAGGTCTTTGCCAAACCTAAACTTATACAATTTATACCAATTGTTTCGTGTTCTGTCTTGTGTTGATGTTTTTATTACCTTATTGATATCGCATTTGTTATCAACGTCGATGAGGTAAGAGGTATACAAGTGATGAACGGACATCACATATCATAACATAATTATGATATGAACAAATCCACAAAGGCCGTAATGAGGGTTCGAACCTACGCACGGGATGTTCCCAGAAAAGAACATAAGAATAAAGGTAACTGCAGAAAGCCTATACGAAGCAGTTCCTATTCATAGCCACCCAGTTATAACATAATAAAAATCATAATTATAAAGGTAACTGCAGAAGGCCTATTGGCCCATAAAAGGCAGCTTCTATTTATAATCCCCCAATCCCACTCATATTCATGTCCAACCCACGCTTGAACCAATCGAGGGATCCCACCTCCACTACGTTATGCGGTAATTGGTTCCACAACTCAACAAACCGGTTACCATAACAGTATTTACCCAGGTCTTTCCTAAATCTAAACATATACAATTTATGCTCATTGTTTCGTGTTCTGTCTTATGCTGATACCTTTAATACCCAACTAATATCCCTTTTGTTATATCTATTCATCCACTTGTAAAAACCTGTATCATAAGAACAAAGGCAACTGCAGAAGGCCTATTGGCCAATCCGAGGCAGCTCCTATTTAGAACCACCCAATCCCACTAAAATACATGTCCAACCCACGCTTGAAACAATCGAGGGGACCCCACCTCAACCACGTTACGCGGTAATTGGTTCCACAAATCAACAACCCTGTTACTGAATCAGTATTTACCCAAGTCTTTCCTAAATCAAAATTTATCCAATTTATACCCATTGTTTCGTGTTCTGACTTGTGTTGATACTTTTAATACCTTATCAATATCCCCTATGTTGTGTACATTCATCCACTTGTAAACCTCTATTATGTCACCCCTAACTCTTCGCCTTTCCAGTGAATGCACGTTAAGCTTTGTTAATCTTTCTTTATCCATTCTATAATACAGCGACCAAAACTGAACTGTATAATCTAAATGGGGCCTAACCAGAGCAATATAGCTGAAGAACAACAACAGGTCTCTTCTTAATCATTGTTCGATTAATAAATCCCAGTGTCCTATTTCTCTTATTACGAACATTCATGCATATATCCTTTGGTTTTAAATTCTTACTAATCATAACTCCCAGATCTCTCTCGCAATCTCAACACCAGCTAGCTCGAATCTTGTAATTCTATCATCATTACCTAGCCTCAGAACTTTACATTTATCAGCATTATACTGCATCTGCCAATCTTTTGACCATTTCAAAACCCTATTTAGATCAACTTGAATGATAGTGAGTTGTCTTCCTTGTTAATTTTCCAACCGATTTTTGTATCCGCGGCAAATTTGCAGATGTTGCAACTCAAACCTGAATCTAAATCATTTATATATATTATAATTAAAAGAGTTCCCAGGACAGAGCACTGAGGCGCTCCACTAACATTATCCCACTCTGACTTAACCCCATTTATACTAACTCTCTGTTTCGTTTGGAATAGCCATGCTCTAATCCAACTTAATATAGCACCCCAAATACTCTCTATTTCGTTAATCAGTGCCCAATCTATTTTTTTATTCAGTGCACCCCCAATACCTCCCGATGACTGCACCAGTGCTGATGTTGGTGGAGGCGTTTATGTTGAGGATGATCGGAGCTACCAAGGTGCTTGTTGCGTTGTGCTGTAGATAGAGGAACGGTGATTAGAACAGAGGTGTGTGTTGTAGGGAGACTTGCCGCACCTTATCTATTTGCCTGTTAACACACGCTTTTATTGACTCATTCCTACAGCTCAATCATCTAAGGGTTTCAATCCACACAAACAGTTCCAAGGACAGATTTCATGGCATATGCAATGGCATTCATATATAAATGAACCCCGACCCGAGCTTAAATTTGTATTTTTTCATGTCTATTAAGTTTTCGAGCTTATTAATGAATTACACTGCATCCAATTTGCCATATTGTAGGAACAAATAATAAACTGGAAGAATATTAAGTTTTATTTAATATATATAACCAAAGAACACTTTACAAAATAATTAAGGACTAATAACTTTAATGCAATTTGAAGAACATAAGAAACATAACATAGTAATTGCAAATACATGATTCTTGAGGTTATCTTGAGATGATTTCGGGGCTTTTTAGTGTCCCCGCGGCCCGGTCCTCGACCAGGCCTCCACCCCCAGGAAGCAGCCCGTGGCAGCTGACTAACTCCTGAGTACCTATTTACTGCTAGGTAACAGGGGCATTCAGGGTGAAAGAAACTTTGCCCATTTGTTTCTGCCTCGTGCGGGAATCGAACCCGAGCCACAGAATTACGAGTCCTGCGCGCTATCCACCAGGCTTTCGTGGCCCCAGTTGGAACCCACTGTCAGGTTCCAAAATTATTTTCATTAATTGTAAACTAATTCTCGGTATCTTCGTATCACTTTGTAAGTACATCATGCTTAAAATATTTAACAAAGCCGGGTTGTTTGCACGATTAGCACTTTTTAATAATAATAGCGAAAGGATTCGTTTAAAATTAGTTTGGCAGCGTACGTTTGGCACCATGTTTCACAATGTTCAGTAATTCAGTAAGTCTCATCGAGCGACCAAATTGGTCCTTAATCGGCACATACTTATGCAGCATATCTGTAATTGTATCCACCGACTGCTGGTTGTAGTCTGGGTGTTTCATAAACTCATTCCGAGTGTTAACGAGCATATTTATTAAAGCTCTTTCGTGCGTCTTTAATTTCTTTAGTTGCTCTTCAGTCATGAAATTTGGAATATTAATGGGTTTATCAATCAGCATACTATTCTTCTCATCGGCCAGAACACCAGAATCGATTTCGCGTTGAAGTTTGGTCCCTTCATTTTTCATTCTCATGTAGTTGAGAATCTGGAAAGAGTCAGCGCCCTTCATAACCTCAGTAGGAATGTTGGGGAGCAAGAGCTGCAATTGCGGCTGGAATGTTTCCTTGAATTCAGCATGTAACTTGAAAAAAGAGTTTGGGTCTTCAGTTAATTCAATTTCCCGTTTAACAAACCTGCCTTTTCTTTTTTCGGTTTTCGTGGCCTCATTAGGTACTATCGTTGAAAACAGCAAATATACAATTGTAAACACTGACAGGACAGTGAATATTGTTGAGCTCCTGATTGCCATTGTTGAATTTTGGATGTCACAACTTCGCTCTAGAGGTTTCGTCGGTTGTACTGGATGATAATTGAACGCTACCTTTCTTTTATGTGGACTGAGGTGAGGTGGCGAGCAGTTGCCAAAACTATTTAAATTTATCTGGTTAGTAATTTCCTTAGCATTTAGCTGGATATGAAAATGTTCAGAAATCTTGCAAAATTGTTGGTGCAAAAACCTTATAAGATCATATGAATAAAGGTAACTGAAGATGGCCTGTTGGCCCATACGAGGCAGCTCCTATTTATAACCACCCAAACTCATTCTAACCTACGTGTCTAAACTACACTTGAAGCAATCAAGGGATAATACTTCTATTACGTTACGCGGTAATTTGTTCAACAAATAAACAACAATGCATTAACAGTATTTACCCAGGTCTTTGCCAAACCTAAACTTATACAATTTATACCAATTGTTTCGTGTTCTGTCTTGTGTTGATGTTTTTATTACCTTATTGATATCGCATTTGTTATCAACGTCGATGAGGTAAGAGGTATACAAGTGATGAACGGACATCACATATCATAACATAATTATGATATGAACAAATCCACAAAGGCCGTAATGAGGGTTCGAACCTACGCACGGGATGTTCCCAGAAAAGAACATAAGAATAAAGGTAACTGCAGAAAGCCTATACGAAGCAGTTCCTATTCATAGCCACCCAGTTATAACATAATAAAAATCATAATTATAAAGGTAACTGCAGAAGGCCTATTGGCCCATAAAAGGCAGCTTCTATTTATAATCCCCCAATCCCACTCATATTCATGTCCAACCCACGCTTGAACCAATCGAGGGATCCCACCTCCACTACGTTATGCGGTAATTGGTTCCACAACTCAACAAACCGGTTACCATAACAGTATTTACCCAGGTCTTTCCTAAATCTAAACATATACAATTTATGCTCATTGTTTCGTGTTCTGTCTTATGCTGATACCTTTAATACCCAACTAATATCCCTTTTGTTATATCTATTCATCCACTTGTAAAAACCTGTATCATAAGAACAAAGGCAACTGCAGAAGGCCTATTGGCCCATCCGAGGCAGCTCCTATTTAGAACCACCCAATCCCACTTAAATACATGTCCAACCCACGCTTGAAACAGAACGCAGAGCTGCATATGGCCGTTCAAAGGACTGCCAGCTTCTTCCTGGCGCTTTCCCGGATGCTAAACCCATTCAGCTAAAACCTCCAGTAAAGGTTACCAGACCCCTCTATTACCGTCCTATTGGTAATGAACCTGTTAATGAATATGCAGGTGCACTTCTTCCTGATAACTACTCAAATGCTGAAGCCTACGTTTCTGCCAAAGATCTCTACTCAGGTCGTCGTAATACAGTAGGCCTATTGGCCCATCCGAGGCAGCTCCTATTTAGAACCACCCAATCCCACTTAAATACATGTCCAACCCACGCTTGAAACAATCGAGGGGACCCCACCTCAACCACGTTACGCGGTAATTGGTTCCACAAATCAACAACCCTGTTACTGAATCAGTATTTACCCAAGTCTTTCCTAAATCAAAATTTATCCAATTTATACCCATTGTTTCGTGTTCTGACTTGTGTTGATACTTTTAATACCTTATCAATATCCCCTATGTTGTGTACATTCATCCACTTGTAAACCTCTATTATGTCACCCCTAACTCTTCGCCTTTCCAGTGAATGCACGTTAAGCTTTGTTAATCTTTCTTTATCCATTCTATAATACAGCGACCAAAACTGAACTGTATAATCTAAATGGGGCCTAACCAGAGCAATATAGCTGAAGAACAACAACAGGTCTCTTCTTAATCATTGTTCGATTAATAAATCCCAGAGTCGGTCAGGTGAAGTCAGTCGGTCAGGTGAAGTCAAAGTGAGAGGTTGTGTTAACCGGAGCTCCTGAGTGTTGTTATATTATCATAGCAATATGGAAGTTGTAGTGAAGGACCTGGTGACTCTAGTGGGAGCCCTGAGGACAGAGTTGGACTCTCTGCGGGAGGAGGTGCGTCAGCTTAAAAAACAACGAGAAGTAACGAAGGAGGAGACCAGCAGTAAAGGGACCTCGTCTTGGAGAGTTGCGAAAGACAGGGGCCTTAAGAAGACTTTGATAAAGCCGCCTTCAAACGTCATAGCAACTTCAAATTCATTTGACGTTTTGGAGGACGAGTGCTGTGGAGAGACTGTGGATCGCGCAAAAGGGAAAGCAACGAAGAGAAAGGAAGCGCAGGCCCCTCAGAAAGTAAAGGAAGTACCTAAGCAAACATTAGTTGTGGGAGATTCCCAGAAAAGAAACTTGAAAAAAGAGTTTGGGTCTTCAGTTAATTCAATTTCCCGTTTAACAAACCTGCCTTTTCTTTTTTCGGTTTTCGTGGCCTCATTAGGTACTATCGTTGAAAACAGCAAATATACAATTGTAAACACTGACAGGACAGTGAATATTGTTGAGCTCCTGATTGCCATTGTTGAATTTTGGATGTCACAACTTCGCTCTAGAGGTTTCGTCGGTTGTACTGGATGATAATTGAACGCTACCTTTCTTTTATGTGGACTGAGGTGAGGTGGCGAGCAGTTGCCAAAACTATTTAAATTTATCTGGTTAGTAATTTCCTTAGCATTTAGCTGGATATGAAAATGTTCAGAAATCTTGCAAAATTGTTGGTGCAAAAACCTTATAAGATCATATGAATAAAGGTAACTGAAGATGGCCTGTTGGCCCATACGAGGCAGCTCCTATTTATAACCACCCAAACTCATTCTAACCTACGTGTCTAAACTACACTTGAAGCAATCAAGGGATAATACTTCTATTACGTTACGCGGTAATTTGTTCAACAAATAAACAACAATGCATTAACAGTATTTACCCAGGTCTTTGCCAAACCTAAACTTATACAATTTATACCAATTGTTTCGTGTTCTGTCTTGTGTTGATGTTTTTATTACCTTATTGATATCGCATTTGTTATCAACGTCGATGAGGTAAGAGGTATACAAGTGATGAACGGACATCACATATCATAACATAATTATGATATGAACAAATCCACAAAGGCCGTAATGAGGGTTCGAACCTACGCACGGGATGTTCCCAGAAAAGAACATAAGAATAAAGGTAACTGCAGAAAGCCTATACGAAGCAGTTCCTATTCATAGCCACCCAGTTATAACATAATAAAAATCATAATTATAAAGGTAACTGCAGAAGGCCTATTGGCCCATAAAAGGCAGCTTCTATTTATAATCCCCCAATCCCACTCATATTCATGTCCAACCCACGCTTGAACCAATCGAGGGATCCCACCTCCACTACGTTATGCGGTAATTGGTTCCACAACTCAACAAACCGGTTACCATAACAGTATTTACCCAGGTCTTTCCTAAATCTAAACATATACAATTTATGCTCATTGTTTCGTGTTCTGTCTTATGCTGATACCTTTAATACCCAACTAATATCCCTTTTGTTATATCTATTCATCCACTTGTAAAAACCTGTATCATAAGAACAAAGGCAACTGCAGAAGGCCTATTGGCCCATCCGAGGCAGCTCCTATTTAGAACCACCCAATCCCACTTAAATACATGTCCAACCCACGCTTGAAACAGAACGCAGAGCTGCATATGGCCGTTCAAAGGACTGCCAGCTTCTTCCTGGCGCTTTCCCGGATGCTAAACCCATTCAGCTAAAACCTCCAGTAAAGGTTACCAGACCCCTCTATTACCGTCCTATTGGTAATGAACCTGTTAATGAATATGCAGGTGCACTTCTTCCTGATAACTACTCAAATGCTGAAGCCTACGTTTCTGCCAAAGATCTCTACTCAGGTCGTCGTAATACAGTAGGCCTATTGGCCCATCCGAGGCAGCTCCTATTTAGAACCACCCAATCCCACTTAAATACATGTCCAACCCACGCTTGAAACAATCGAGGGGACCCCACCTCAACCACGTTACGCGGTAATTGGTTCCACAAATCAACAACCCTGTTACTGAATCAGTATTTACCCAAGTCTTTCCTAAATCAAAATTTATCCAATTTATACCCATTGTTTCGTGTTCTGACTTGTGTTGATACTTTTAATACCTTATCAATATCCCCTATGTTGTGTACATTCATCCACTTGTAAACCTCTATTATGTCACCCCTAACTCTTCGCCTTTCCAGTGAATGCACGTTAAGCTTTGTTAATCTTTCTTTATCCATTCTATAATACAGCGACCAAAACTGAACTGTATAATCTAAATGGGGCCTAACCAGAGCAATATAGCTGAAGAACAACAACAGGTCTCTTCTTAATCATTGTTCGATTAATAAATCCCAGAGTCGGTCAGGTGAAGTCAGTCGGTCAGGTGAAGTCAAAGTGAGAGGTTGTGTTAACCGGAGCTCCTGAGTGTTGTTATATTATCATAGCAATATGGAAGTTGTAGTGAAGGACCTGGTGACTCTAGTGGGAGCCCTGAGGACAGAGTTGGACTCTCTGCGGGAGGAGGTGCGTCAGCTTAAAAAACAACGAGAAGTAACGAAGGAGGAGACCAGCAGTAAAGGGACCTCGTCTTGGAGAGTTGCGAAAGACAGGGGCCTTAAGAAGACTTTGATA
This sequence comes from Procambarus clarkii, assembly GCF_040958095.1. NCBI lineage: Eukaryota > Metazoa > Arthropoda > Malacostraca > Decapoda > Cambaridae > Procambarus > Procambarus clarkii. The sequence continues at coordinate 1,355,324 of NW_027189161.1, read as the reverse complement.
AAGCCGCCTTCAAACGTCATAGCAACTTCAAATTCATTTGACGTTTTGGAGGACGAGTGCTGTGGAGAGACTGTGGATCGCGCAAAAGGGAAAGCAACGAAGAGAAAGGAAGCGCAGGCCCCTCAGAAAGTAAAGGAAGTACCTAAGCAAACATTAGTTGTGGGAGATTCCCAGATAAGGTATTTGGATAGAACGTTTTGTGCTAGAGATAGGGGGAACAGGTTAAGGGTTTGCTATCCCGGAGCTGGCATTGGTGATATTATAAACAACATGAATGATATTATGGCTGGTAATGGGAACAATCCCATTATTTGCATTAGCGTGGGAGGAAATGATGTTGGTCGAGTCAGGAGTGAGGAACTGATTCAGAGGTATAAAACAGCCATAGAGTTAGTTAGGAGCAAGGGAGGAATCCCGATCATATGTGGCATTCTTCCAAGAAAGGGAGTGGGAAATGAATGGATATCGAGGGCACTTGGTGTCAATTGCCGGCTGGAAAGATATTGCAAATCAAATGCAATATCTTTCATAGACAACTGGGAACACTTCTATGGAAGAAATGAAATGTATGCTCGTGATGGGGTGCATCTATCGAGAGCTGGGGTTGTTGCTGTTGCGAACTCGCTAGAAGAAGTGGTTAGAGGTGTTTGTTTGGGTTTAAACTGTTAGTAGATAGAGGTATGGGAATTGATTTGGAGGAAGGAGGTAATAAAAGTATGTGTTTGTGGGAGAAAGGAATTGGCAAAACGATCAGGGAAAGAGAAGGTCCGCAAAATAACAATTCACTTAGGGTATATTACACTAACAGTAGAAGTCTAAGAAATAAAATTAACGAATTAAATGCTCTTGTCTGCACAGAAAAAATAGATATTATTGCACTTACCGAAACGTGGATGAATGTAGAAAATAGAGAACTATTAGCTGAATATCAAATATATGGATTTAAACTATTTCACACAGATAGATATATTAGACGAGGAGGTGGAGTAGCCATATATGTTAGGGATAATTTGAAATGTAGTCTCAAAGAAGGAATCAAAACAGAGCCACACACAGAAACTATTTGGATTGAATTAAACGAAAAAGCTAATAATATTATAATAGGAGTAATATATAGGCCACCAAATTTAGACAGAATGGAAGCAAAGCATCTATGGGATGAAATATCTAGAGCATCTAGATCTAACAGTATTTATGTCATGGGTGACTTTAATTTTAGCGGAATAAACTGGTTTTTTTCCCAGTTTTCCCAGAGTGGGAAAATGTTGTAAGTGGAGTGCCTCAAGGCTCTGTCCTGGGACCTCTGTTGTTTATAATATATATAAATGATTTAGATTCAGGTTTGAGTAGCAACATTTGCAAATTTGCCGATGATACGAAAATCGGTAGGGAAATTAATTCGGAGGAGGACTCACTATCACTTCAAGTTGATCTAGATAGGGTTTTGAAATGGTCAAAGGATTGGCAGATGCAGTTTAATGCTGATAAATGTAAAGTTCTGAGGTTAGGTAATGATGATAGAGTTACAAGATACGAGCTAGATGGTGTTGTGATTGCGAAGTCGGATTGCGAAAGGGATCTGGGAGTTATGATTAGTAAGAATTTAAAACAAAAGGATCAATGCATAAATGTTCGTAATAAGGCAAATCGGACACTTGGATTTATTAATCGCAGCGTTAGTAACAAGACACCTGGTGTGGTTCTCAAGCTATATCTTGCTCTAGTTAGGCCCCATTTAGATTATGCAGTTCAGTTTTGGTCGCCATATTATAGAATGGATATAAATTCACTTGAACGTGTCCAGCGTAGGATGACTAAGTTAATTCCCCAAATTAGAAATCTTTCATATGAAGAAAGATTAACAAAGCTTAAGTTGCATTCACTGGAAAGGCGAAGAGTTAGGGGTGACATGATAGAGGTTTACAAGTGGGTGAATGGACATAACCGGGGGGATATTAATAGGGTATTAAAAGTATCAACACAGGACAGAACACGAAACAATGGATATAAATTGGATAAGTTTAGATTTAGGAAAGACTTGGGTAAATACTGGTTCAGTAACAGGGTTGTTGATTTGTGGAACCAATTGCCGCGTAACATTGTGGAGGTGGGGTCCCTCGATTGTTTCAAGCACGGGTTGGACAAGTATATGAGTGGGATTGGGTGGTTATAGAATAGGAGCTGCCTCGTATGGGCCAATAGGCCTTCTGCAGTTACCTTTGTTCTTATGTTCTTATGTTCAGTGTCCTATTTCTCTTATTACGAACATTCATGCATATATCCTTTGGTTTTAAATTCTTACTAATCATAACTCCCAGATCTCTCTCGCAATCTCAACACCAGCTAGCTCGAATCTTGTAATTCTATCATCATTACCTAGCCTCAGAACTTTACATTTATCAGCATTATACTGCATCTGCCAATCTTTTGACCATTTCAAAACCCTATTTAGATCAACTTGAATGATAGTGAGTTGTCTTCCTTGTTAATTTTCCAACCGATTTTTGTATCCGCGGCAAATTTGCAGATGTTGCAACTCAAACCTGAATCTAAATCATTTATATATATTATAATTAAAAGAGTTCCCAGGACAGAGCACTGAGGCGCTCCACTAACATTATCCCACTCTGACTTAACCCCATTTATACTAACTCTCTGTTTCCTTTGGAATAGCCATGCTCTAATCCAACTTAATATAGCACCCCAAATACTCTCTATTTCGTTAATCAGTGCCCAATCTATTTTTTTATTCAGTGCACCCCCAATACCTCCCGATGACTGCTGATGTTGGTGGAGGCGTTTATGTTGAGGATGATCGGAGCTACCAAGGTGCTTGTTGCGTTGTGCTGTAGATAGAGGAACGGTGATTAGAACAGAGGTGTGTGTTGTAGGGAGACTTGCCGCACCTTATCTATTTGCCTGTTAACACACGCTTTTATTGACTCATTCCTACAGCTCAATCATCTAAGGGTTTCAATCCACACAAACAGTTCCAAGGACAGATTTCATGGCATATGCAATGGCATTCATATATAAATGAACCCCGACCCGAGCTTAAATTTGTATTTTTTCATGTCTATTAAGTTTTCGAGCTTATTAATGAATTACACTGCATCCAATTTGCCATATTGTAGGAACAAATAATAAACTGGAAGAATATTAAGTTTTATTTAATATATATAACCAAAGAACACTTTACAAAATAATTAAGGACAAATAACTTTAATGCAATTTGAAGAACATAAGAAACATAACATAGTAATTGCAAATACATGATTCTTGAGGTTATCTTGAGATGATTTCGGGGCTTTTTAGTGTCCCCGCGGCCCGGTCCTCGACCAGGCCTCCACCCCCAGGAAGCAGCCCGTGACAGCTGACTAACTCCTGAGTACCTATTTACTGCTAGGTAACAGGGGCATTCAGGGTGAAAGAAACTTTGCCCATTTGTTTCTGCCTCGTGCGGGAATCGAACCCGAGCCACAGAATTACGAGTCCTGCGCGCTATCCACCAGGCTTTCGTGGCCCCAGTTGGAACCCACTGTCAGGTTCCAAAATTATTTTCATTAATTGTAAACTAATTCTCGGTATCTTCGTATCACTTTGTAAGTACATCATGCTTAAAATATTTAACAAAGCCGGGTTGTTTGCACGATTAGCACTTTTTAATAATAATAGCGAAAGGATTCGTTTAAAATTAGTTTGGCAGCGTACGTTTGGCACCATGTTTCACAATGTTCAGTAATTCAGTAAGTCTCATCGAGCGACCAAATTGGTCCTTAATCGGCACATACTTATGCAGCATATCTGTAATTGTATCCACCGACTGCTGGTTGTAGTCTGGGTGTTTCATAAACTCATTCCGAGTGTTAACGAGCATATTTATTAAAGCTCTTTCGTGCGTCTTTAATTTCTTTAGTTGTTCTTCAGTCATGAAATTTGGAATATTAATGGGTTTATCAATCAGCATACTATTCTTCTCATCGGCCAGAACACCAGAATCGATTTCGCGTTGAAGTTTGGTCCCTTCATTTTTCATTCTCATGTAGTTGAGAATCTGGAAAGAGTCAGCGCCCTTCATAACCTCAGTAGGAATGTTGGGGAGCAAGAGCTGCAATTGCGGCTGGAATGTTTCCTTGAATTCAGCATGTAACTTGAAAAAAGAGTTTGGGTCTTCAGTTAATTCAATTTCCCGTTTAACAAACCTGCCTTTTCTTTTTTCGGTTTTCGTGGCCTCATTAGGTACTATCGTTGAAAACAGCAAATATACAATTGTAAACACTGACAGGACAGTGAATATTGTTGAGCTCCTGATTGCCATTGTTGAATTTTGGATGTCACAACTTCGCTCTAGAGGTTTCGTCGGTTGTACTGGATGATAATTGAACGCTACCTTTCTTTTATGTGGACTGAGGTGAGGTGGCGAGCAGTTGCCAAAACTATTTAAATTTATCTGGTTAGTAATTTCCTTAGCATTTAGCTGGATATGAAAATGTTCAGAAATCTTGCAAAATTGTTGGTGCAAAAACCTTATAAGATCATATGAATAAAGGTAACTGAAGATGGCCTGTTGGCCCATACGAGGCAGCTCCTATTTATAACCACCCAAACTCATTCTAACCTACGTGTCTAAACTACACTTGAAGCAATCAAGGGATAATACTTCTATTACGTTACGCGGTAATTTGTTCAACAAATAAACAACAATGCATTAACAGTATTTACCCAGGTCTTTGCCAAACCTAAACTTATACAATTTATACCAATTGTTTCGTGTTCTGTCTTGTGTTGATGTTTTTATTACCTTATTGATATCGCATTTGTTATCAACGTCGATGAGGTAAGAGGTATACAAGTGATGAACGGACATCACATATCATAACATAATTATGATATGAACAAATCCACAAAGGCCGTAATGAGGGTTCGAACCTACGCACGGGATGTTCCCAGAAAAGAACATAAGAATAAAGGTAACTGCAGAAAGCCTATACGAAGCAGTTCCTATTCATAGCCACCCAGTTATAACATAATAAAAATCATAATTATAAAGGTAACTGCAGAAGGCCTATTGGCCCATAAAAGGCAGCTTCTATTTATAATCCCCCAATCCCACTCATATTCATGTCCAACCCACGCTTGAACCAATCGAGGGATCCCACCTCCACTACGTTATGCGGTAATTGGTTCCACAACTCAACAAACCGGTTACCATAACAGTATTTACCCAGGTCTTTCCTAAATCTAAACATATACAATTTATGCTCATTGTTTCGTGTTCTGTCTTATGCTGATACCTTTAATACCCAACTAATATCCCTTTTGTTATATCTATTCATCCACTTGTAAAAACCTGTATCATAAGAACAAAGGCAACTGCAGAAGGCCTATTGGCCCATCCGAGGCAGCTCCTATTTAGAACCACCCAATCCCACTTAAATACATGTCCAACCCACGCTTGAAACAGAACGCAGAGCTGCATATGGCCGTTCAAAGGACTGCCAGCTTCTTCCTGGCGCTTTCCCGGATGCTAAACCCATTCAGCTAAAACCTCCAGTAAATGTTACCAGACCCCTCTATTACCGTCCTATTGGTAATGAACCTGTTAATGAATATGCAGGTGCACTTCTTCCTGATAACTACTCAAATGCTGAAGCCTACGTTTCTGCCAAAGATCTCTACTCAGGTCGTCGTAATACAGTAGACCTATTGGCCCATCCGAGGCAGCTCCTATTTAGAACCACCCAATCCCACTTAAATACATGTCCAACCCACGCTTGAAACAATCGAGGGGACCCCACCTCAACCACGTTACGCGGTAATTGGTTCCACAAATCAACAACCCTGTTACTGAATCAGTATTTACCCAAGTCTTTCCTAAATCAAAATTTATCCAGTTTATACCCATTGTTTCGTGTTCTGACTTGTGTTGATACTTTTAATACCTTATCAATATCCCCTATGTTGTGTACATTCATCCACTTGTAAACCTCTATTATGTCACCCCTAACTCTTCGCCTTTCCAGTGAATGCACGTTAAGCTTTGTTAATCTTTCTTTATCCATTCTATAATACAGCGACCAAAACTGAACTGTATAATCTAAATGGGGCCTAACCAGAGCAATATAGCTGAAGAACAACAACAGGTCTCTTCTTAATCATTGTTCGATTAATAAATCCCAGTGTCCTATTTCTCTTATTACGAACATTCATGCATATATCCTTTGGTTTTAAATTCTTACTAATCATAACTCCCAGATCTCTCTCGCAATCTCAACACCAGCTAGCTCGAATCTTGTAATTCTATCATCATTACCTAGCCTCAGAACTTTACATTTATCAGCATTATACTGCATCTGCCAATCTTTTGACCATTTCAAAACCCTATTTAGATCAACTTGAATGATAGTGAGTTGTCTTCCTTGTTAATTTTCCAACCGATTTTTGTATCCGCGGCAAATTTGCAGATGTTGCAACTCAAACCTGAATCTAAATCATTTATATATATAATAATTAAAAGAGTTCCCAGGACAGAGCACTGAGGCGCTCCACTAACATTATCCCACTCTGACTTAACCCCATTTATACTAACTCTCTGTTTCCTTTGGAATAGCCATGCTCTAATCCAACTTAATATAGCACCCCAAATACTCTCTATTTCGTTAATCAGTGCCCAATCTATTTTTTTATTCAGTGCACCCCCAATACCTCCCGATGACTGCACCAGTGCTGATGTTGGTGGAGGCGTTTATGTTGAGGATGATCGGAACTACCAAGGTGCTTGTTGCGTTGTGCTGTAGATAGAGGAACGGTGATTAGAACAGAGGTGTGTGTTGTAGGGAGACTTGCCGCACCTTATCTATTTGCCTGTTAACACACGCTTTTATTGACTCATTCCTACAGCTCAATCATCTAAGGGTTTCAATCCACACAAACAGTTCCAAGGACAGATTTCATGGCATATGCAATGGCATTCATATATAAATGAACCCCGACCCGAGCTTAAATTTGTATTTTTTCATGTCTATTAAGTTTTCGAGCTTATTAATGAATTACACTGCATCCAATTTGCCATATTGTAGGAACAAATAATAAACTGGAAGAATATTAAGTTTTATTTAATATATATAACCAAAGAACACTTTACAAAATAATTAAGGACAAATAACTTTAATGCAATTTGAAGAACATAAGAAACATAACATAGTAATTGCAAATACATGATTCTTGAGGTTATCTTGAGATGATTTCGGGGCTTTTTAGTGTCCCCGCGGCCCGGTCCTCGACCAGGCCTCCACCCCCAGGAAGCAGCCCGTGACAGCTGACTAACTCCTGAGTACCTATTTACTGCTAGGTAACAGGGGCATTCAGGGTGAAAGAAACTTTGCCCATTTGTTTCTGCCTCGTGCGGGAATCGAACCCGAGCCACAGAATTACGAGTCCTGCGCGCTATCCACCAGGCTTTCGTGGCCCCAGTTGGAACCCACTGTCAGGTTCCAAAATTATTTTCATTAATTGTAAACTAATTCTCGGTATCTTCGTATCACTTTGTAAGTACATCATGCTTAAAATATTTAACAAAGCCGGGTTGTTTGCACGATTAGCACTTTTTAATAATAATAGCGAAAGGATTCGTTTAAAATTAGTTTGGCAGCGTACGTTTGGCACCATGTTTCACAATGTTCAGTAATTCAGTAAGTCTCATCGAGCGACCAAATTGGTCCTTAATCGGCACATACTTATGCAGCATATCTGTAATTGTATCCACCGACTGCTGGTTGTAGTCTGGGTGTTTCATAAACTCATTCCGAGTGTTAACGAGCATATTTATTAAAGCTCTTTCGTGCGTCTTTAATTTCTTTAGTTGTTCTTCAGTCATGAAATTTGGAATATTAATGGGTTTATCAATCAGCATACTATTCTTCTCATCGGCCAGAACACCAGAATCGATTTCGCGTTGAAGTTTGGTCCCTTCATTTTTCATTCTCATGTAGTTGAGAATCTGGAAAGAGTCAGCGCCCTTCATAACCTCAGTAGGAATGTTGGGGAGCAAGAGCTGCAATTGCGGCTGGAATGTTTCCTTGAATTCAGCATGTAACTTGAAAAAAAGAGTTTGGGTCTTCAGTTAATTCAATTTCCCGTTTAACAAACCTGCCTTTTCTTTTTTCGGTTTTCGTGGCCTCATTAGGTACTATCGTTGAAAACAGCAAATATACAATTGTAAACACTGACAGGACAGTGAATATTGTTGAGCTCCTGATTGCCATTGTTGAATTTTGGATGTCACAACTTCGCTCTAGAGGTTTCGTCGGTTGTACTGGATGATAATTGAACGCTACCTTTCTTTTATGTGGACTGAGGTGAGGTGGCGAGCAGTTGCCAAAACTATTTAAATTTATCTGGTTAGTAATTTCCTTAGCATTTAGCTGGATATGAAAATGTTCAGAAATCTTGCAAAATTGTTGGTGCAAAAACCTTATAAGATCATATGAATAAAGGTAACTGAAGATGGCCTGTTAGCCCATACGAGGCAGCTCCTATTTATAACCACCCAAACTCATTCTAACCTACGTGTCTAAACTACACTTGAAGCAATCAAGGGATAATACTTCTATTACGTTACGCGGTAATTTGTTCAACAAATAAACAACAATGCATTAACAGTATTTACCCAGGTCTTTGCCAAACCTAAACTTATACAATTTATACCAATTGTTTCGTGTTCTGTCTTGTGTTGATGTTTTTATTACCTTATTGATATCGCATTTGTTATCAACGTCGATGAGGTAAGAGGTATACAAGTGATGAACGGACATCACATATCATAACATAATTATGATATGAACAAATCCACAAAGGCCGTAATGAGGGTTCGAACCTACGCACGGGATGTTCCCAGAAAAGAACATAAGAATAAAGGTAACTGCAGAAAGCCTATACGAAGCAGTTCCTATTCATAGCCACCCAGTTATAACATAATAAAAATCATAATTATAAAGGTAACTGCAGAAGGCCTATTGGCCCATAAAAGGCAGCTTCTATTTATAATCCCCCAATCCCACTCATATTCATGTCCAACCCACGCTTGAACCAATCGAGGGATCCCACCTCCACTACGTTATGCGGTAATTGGTTCCACAACTCAACAAACCGGTTACCATAACAGTATTTACCCAGGTCTTTCCTAAATCTAAACATATACAATTTATGCTCATTGTTTCGTGTTCTGTCTTATGCTGATACCTTTAATACCCAACTAATATCCCTTTTGTTATATCTATTCATCCACTTGTAAAAACCTGTATCATAAGAACAAAGGCAACTGCAGAAGGCCTATTGGCCAATCCGAGGCAGCTCCTATTTAGAACCACCCAATCCCACTTAAATACATGTCCAACCCACGCTTGAAACAATCGAGGGGACCCCACCTCAACCACGTTACGCGGTAATTGGTTCCACAAATCAACAACCCTGTTACTGAATCAGTATTTACCCAAGTCTTTCCTAAATCAAAATTTATCCAATTTATACCCATTGTTTCGTGTTCTGACTTGTGTTGATACTTTTAATACCTTATCAATATCCCCTATGTTGTGTACATTCATCCACTTGTAAACCTCTATTATGTCACCCCTAACTCTTCGCCTTTCCAGTGAATGCACGTTAAGCTTTGTTAATCTTTCTTTATCCATTCTATAATACAGCGACCAAAACTGAACTGTATAATCTAAATGGGGCCTAACCAGAGCAATATAGCTGAAGAACAACAACAGGTCTCTTCTTAATCATTGTTCGATTAATAAATCCCAGTGTCCTATTTCTCTTATTACGAACATTCATGCATATATCCTTTGGTTTTAAATTCTTACTAATCATAACTCCCAGATCTCTCTCGCAATCTCAACACCAGCTAGCTCGAATCTTGTAATTCTATCATCATTACCTAGCCTCAGAACTTTACATTTATCAGCATTATACTGCATCTGCCAATCTTTTGACCATTTCAAAACCCTATTTAGATCAACTTGAATGATAGTGAGTTGTCTTCCTTGTTAATTTTCCAACCGATTTTTGTATCCGCGGCAAATTTGCAGATGTTGCAACTCAAACCTGAATCTAAATCATTTATATATATTATAATTAAAAGAGGTCCCAGGACAGAGCACTGAGGCGCTCCACTAACAACATTATCCCACTCTGACTTAACCCCATTTATACGAACTCTCTGTTTCCTTTGGAATAGCCATGCTCTAATCCAACTTAATATAGCACCCCAAATACTCTCTATTTCGTTAATCAGTGCCCAATCTATTTTTTTATTCAGTGCACCCCCAATACCTCCCGATGACTGCACCAGTGCTGATGTTGGTGGAGGCGTTTATGTTGAGGATGATCGGAACTACCAAGGTGCTTGTTGCGTTGTGCTGTAGATAGAGGAACGGTGATTAGAACAGAGGTGTGTGTTGTAGGGAGACTTGCCGCACCTTATCTATTTGCCTGTTAACACACGCTTTTATTGACTCATTCCTACAGCTCAATCATCTAAGGGTTTCAATCCACACAAACAGTTCCAAGGACAGATTTCATGGCATTCATATATAAATGAACCCCGACCCGAGCTTAAATTTGTATTTTTTCATGTCTATTAAGTTTTCGAGCTTATTAATGAATTACACTGCATCCAATTTGCCATATTGTAGGAACAAATAATAAACTGGAAGAATATTAAGTTTTATTTAATATATATAACCAAAGAACACTTTACAAAATAATTAAGGACAAATAACTTTAATGCAATTTGAAGAACATAAGAAACATAACATAGTAATTGCAAATACATGATTCTTGAGGTTATCTTGAGATGATTTCGGGGCTTTTTAGTGTCCCCGCGGCCCGGTCCTCGACCAGGCCTCCACCCCCAGGAAGCAGCCCGTGACAGCTGACTAACTCCTGAGTACCTATTTACTGCTAGGTAACAGGGGCATTCAGGGTGAAAGAAACTTTGCCCATTTGTTTCTGCCTCGTGCGGGAATCGAACCCGAGCCACAGAATTACGAGTCCTGCGCGCTATCTACCAGGCTTTCGTGGCCCCAGTTGGAACCCACTGTCAGGTTCCAAAATTATTTTCATTAATTGTAAACTAATTCTCGGTATCTTCGTATCACTTTGTAAGTACATCATGCTTAAAATATTTAACAAAGCCGGGTTGTTTGCACGATTAGCACTTTTTAATAATAATAGCGAAAGGATTCGTTTAAAATTAGTTTGGCAGCGTACGTTTGGCACCATGTTTCACAATGTTCAGTAATTCAGTAAGTCTCATCGAGCGACCAAATTGGTCCTTAATCGGCACATACTTATGCAGCATATCTGTAATTGTATCCACCGACTGCTGGTTGTAGTCTGGGTGTTTCATAAACTCATTCCGAGTGTTAACGAGCATATTTATTAAAGCTCTTTCGTGCGTCTTTAATTTCTTTAGTTGTTTAATTTCTTTGTGTTGATACTTTTAATACCTTATCAATATCCCCTATGTTGTGTACATTCATCCACTTGTAAACCTCTATTATGTCACCCCTAACTCTTCGCCTTTCCAGTGAATGCACGTTAAGCTTTGTTAATCTTTCTTTATCCATTCTATAATACAGCGACCAAAACTGAACTGTATAATCTAAATGGGGCCTAACCAGAGCAATATAGCTGAAGAACAACAACAGGTCTCTTCTTAATCATTGTTCGATTAATAAATCCCAGTGTCCTATTTCTCTTATTACGAACATTCATGCATATATCCTTTGGTTTTAAATTCTTACTAATCATAACTCCCAGATCTCTCTCGCAATCTCAACACCAGCTAGCTCGAATCTTGTAATTCTATCATCATTACCTAGCCTCAGAACTTTACATTTATCAGCATTATACTGCATCTGCCAATCTTTTGACCATTTCAAAACCCTATTTAGATCAACTTGAATGATAGTGAGTTGTCTTCCTTGTTAATTTTCCAACCGATTTTTGTATTCGCGGCAAATTTGCAGATGTTGCAACTCAAACCTGAATCTAAATCATTTATATATATTATAATTAAAAGAGGTCCCAGGACAGAGCACTGAGGCGCTCCACTAACAACATTATCCCACTCTGACTTAACCCCATTTATACGAACTCTCTGTTTCCTTTGGAATAGCCATGCTCTAATCCAACTTAATATAGCACCCCAAATACTCTCTATTTCGTTAATCAGTGCCCAATCTATTTTTTTATTCAGTGCACCCCCAATACCTCCCGATGACTGCACCAGTGCTGATGTTGGTGGAGGCGTTTATGTTGAGGATGATCGGAGCTACCAAGGTGCTTGTTGCGTTGTGCTGTAGATAGAGGAACGGTGATTAGAACAGAGGTGTGTGTTGTAGGGAGACTTGCCGCACCTTATCTATTTGCCTGTTAACACACGCTTTTATTGACTCATTCCTACAGCTCAATCATCTAAGGGTTTCAATCCACACAAACAGTTCCAAGGACAGATTTCATGGCATATGCAATGGCATTCATATATAAATGAACCCCGACCCGAGCTTAAATTTGTATTTTTTCATGTCTATTAAGTTTTCGAGCTTATTAATGAATTACACTGCATCCAATTTGCCATATTGTAGGAACAAATAATAAACTGGAAGAATATTAAGTTTTATTTAATATATATAACCAAAGAACACTTTACAAAATAATTAAGGACAAATAACTTTAATGCAATTTGAAGAACATAAGAAACATAACATAGTAATTGCAAATACATGATTCTTGAGGTTATCTTGAGATGATTTCGGGGCTTTTTAGTGTCCCCGCGGCCCGGTCCTCGACCAGGCCTCCACCCCCAGGAAGCAGCCCGTGACAGCTGACTAACTCCTGAGTACCTATTTACTGCTAGGTAACAGGGGCATTCAGGGTGAAAGAAACTTTGCCCATTTGTTTCTGCCTCGTGCGGGAATCGAACCCGAGCCACAGAATTACGAGTCCTGCGCGCTATCTACCAGGCTTTCGTGGCCCCAGTTGGAACCCACTGTCAGGTTCCAAAATTATTTTCATTAATTGTAAACTAATTCTCGGTATCTTCGTATCACTTTGTAAGTACATCATGCTTAAAATATTTAACAAAGCCGGGTTGTTTGCACGATTAGCACTTTTTAATAATAATAGCGAAAGGATTCGTTTAAAATTAGTTTGGCAGCGTACGTTTGGCACCATGTTTCACAATGTTCAGTAATTCAGTAAGTCTCATCGAGCGACCAAATTGGTCCTTAATCGGCACATACTTATGCAGCATATCTGTAATTGTATCCACCGACTGCTGGTTGTAGTCTGGGTGTTTCATAAACTCATTCCGAGTGTTAACGAGCATATTTATTAAAGCTCTTTCGTGCGTCTTTAATTTCTTTAGTTGTTTAATTTCTTTGTGTTGATACTTTTAATACCTTATCAATATCCCCTATGTTGTGTACATTCATCCACTTGTAAACCTCTATTATGTCACCCCTAACTCTTCGCCTTTCCAGTGAATGCACGTTAAGCTTTGTTAATCTTTCTTTATCCATTCTATAATACAGCGACCAAAACTGAACTGTATAATCTAAATGGGGCCTAACCAGAGCAATATAGCTGAAGAACAACAACAGGTCTCTTCTTAATCATTGTTCGATTAATAAATCCCAGTGTCCTATTTCTCTTATTACGAACATTCATGCATATATCCTTTGGTTTTAAATTCTTACTAATCATAACTCCCAGATCTCTCTCGCAATCTCAACACCAGCTAGCTCGAATCTTGTAATTCTATCATCATTACCTAGCCTCAGAACTTTACATTTATCAGCATTATACTGCATCTGCCAATCTTTTGACCATTTCAAAACCCTATTTAGATCAACTTGAATGATAGTGAGTTGTCTTCCTTGTTAATTTTCCAACCGATTTTTGTATTCGCGGCAAATTTGCAGATGTTGCAACTCAAACCTGAATCTAAATCATTTATATATATTATAATTAAAAGAGGTCCCAGGACAGAGCACTGAGGCGCTCCACTAACAACATTATCCCACTCTGACTTAACCCCATTTATACGAACTCTCTGTTTCCTTTGGAATAGCCATGCTCTAATCCAACTTAATATAGCACCCCAAATACTCTCTATTTCGTTAATCAGTGCCCAATCTATTTTTTTATTCAGTGCACCCCCAATACCTCCCGATGACTGCACCAGTGCTGATGTTGGTGGAGGTGTTTATGTTGAGGATGATCGGAGCTACCAAGGTGCTTGTTGCGTTGTGCTGTAGATAGAGGAACGGTGATTAGAACAGAGGTGTGTGTTGTAGGGAGACTTGCCGCACCTTATCTATTTGCCTGTTAACACACGCTTTTATTGACTCATTCCTACAGCTCAATCATCTAAGGGTTTCAATCCACACAAACAGTTCCAAGGACAGATTTCATGGCATATGCAATGGCATTCATATATAAATGAACCCCGACCCGAGCTTAAATTTGTATTTTTTCATGTCTATTAAGTTTTCGAGCTTATTAATGAATTACACTGCATCCAATTTGCCATATTGTAGGAACAAATAATAAACTGGAAGAATATTAAGTTTTATTTAATATATATAACCAAAGAACACTTTACAAAATAATTAAGGACAAATAACTTTAATGCAATTTGAAGAACATAAGAAACATAACATAGTAATTGCAAATACATGATTCTTGAGGTTATCTTGAGATGATTTCGGGGCTTTTTAGTGTCCCCGCGGCCCGGTCCTCGACCAGGCCTCCACCCCCATGAAGCAGCCCGTGACAGCTGACTAACTCCTGAGTACCTATTTACTGCTAGGTAACAGGGGCATTCAGGGTGAAAGAAACTTTGCCCATTTGTTTCTGCCTCGTGCGGGAATCGAACCCGAGCCACAGAATTACGAGTCCTGCGCGCTATCCACCAGGCTTTCGTGGCCCCAGTTGGAACCCACTGTCAGGTTCCAAAATTATTTTCATTAATTGTAAACTAATTCTCGGTATCTTCGTATCACTTTGTAAGTACATCATGCTTAAAATATTTAACAAAGCCGGGTTGTTTGCACGATTAGCACTTTTTAATAATAATAGCGAAAGGATTCGTTTAAAATTAGTTTGGCAGCGTACGTTTGGCACCATGTTTCACAATGTTCAGTAATTCAGTAAGTCTCATCGAGCGACCAAATTGGTCCTTAATCGGCACATACTTATGCAGCATATCTGTAATTGTATCCACCGACTGCTGGTTGTAGTCTGGGTGTTTCATAAACTCATTCCGAGTGTTAACGAGTATATTTATTAAAGCTCTTTCGTGCGTCTTTAATTTCTTTAGTTGTTTAATTTCTTTGTGTTGATACTTTTAATACCTTATCAATATCCCCTATGTTGTGTACATTCATCCACTTGTAAACCTCTATTATGTCACCCCTAACTCTTCGCCTTTCCAGTGAATGCACGTTAAGCTTTGTTAATCTTTCTTTATCCATTCTATAATACAGCGACCAAAACTGAACTGTATAATCTAAATGGGGCCTAACCAGAGCAATATAGCTGAAGAACAACAACAGGTCTCTTCTTAATCATTGTTCGATTAATAAATCCCAGTGTCCTATTTCTCTTATTACGAACATTCATGCATATATCCTTTGGTTTTAAATTCTTACTAATCATAACTCCCAGATCTCTCTCGCAATCTCAACACCAGCTAGCTCGAATCTTGTAATTCTATCATCATTACCTAGCCTCAGAACTTTACATTTATCAGCATTATACTGCATCTGCCAATCTTTTGACCATTTCAAAACCCTATTTAGATCAACTTGAATGATAGTGAGTTGTCTTCCTTGTTAATTTTCCAACCGATTTTTGTATTCGCGGCAAATTTGCAGATGTTGCAACTCAAACCTGAATCTAAATCATTTATATATATTATAATTAAAAGAGGTCCCAGGACAGAGCACTGAGGCGCTCCACTAACAACATTATCCCACTCTGACTTAACCCCATTTATACGAACTCTCTGTTTCCTTTGGAATAGCCATGCTCTAATCCAACTTAATATAGCACCCCAAATACTCTCTATTTCGTTAATCAGTGCCCAATCTATTTTTTTATTCAGTGCACCCCCAATACCTCCCGATGACTGCACCAGTGCTGATGTTGGTGGAGGCGTTTATGTTGAGGATGATCGGAGCTACCAAGGTGCTTGTTGCGTTGTGCTGTAGATAGAGGAACGGTGATTAGAACACCGTTCTAATCACCGGTGGTGTGTGTGTAGGGAGACTAGGGAGGTGTGTGTTGTAGGGAGACTTGCCGCACCTTATCTATTTGCCTGTTAACACACGCTTTTATTGACTCATTCCTACAGCTCAATCATCTAAGGGTTTCAATCCACACAAACAGTTCCAAGGACAGATTTCATGGCATATGCAATGGCATTCATATATAAATGAACCCCGACCCGAGCTTAAATTTGTATTTTTTCATGTCTATTAAGTTTTCGAGCTTATTAATGAATTACACTGCATCCAATTTGCCATATTGTAGGAACAAATAATAAACTGGAAGAATATTAAGTTTTATTTAATATATATAACCAAAGAACACTTTACAAAATAATTAAGGACAAATAACTTTAATGCAATTTGAAGAACATAAGAAACATAACATAGTAATTGCAAATACATGATTCTTGAGGTTATCTTGAGATGATTTCGGGGCTTTTTAGTGTCCCCGCGGCCCGGTCCTCGACCAGGCCTCCACCCCCAGGAAGCAGCCCGTGACAGCTGACTAACTCCTGAGTACCTATTTACTGCTAGGTAACAGGGGCATTCAGGGTGAAAGAAACTTTGCCCATTTGTTTCTGCCTCGTGCGGGAATCGAACCCGAGCCACAGAATTACGAGTCCTGCGCGCTATCCACCAGGCTTTCGTGGCCCCAGTTGGAACCCACTGTCAGGTTCCAAAATTATTTTCATTAATTGTAAACTAATTCTCGGT
Source organism: Procambarus clarkii (assembly GCF_040958095.1). Classification (NCBI taxonomy): domain Eukaryota; kingdom Metazoa; phylum Arthropoda; class Malacostraca; order Decapoda; family Cambaridae; genus Procambarus; species Procambarus clarkii. The sequence continues at coordinate 1,338,267 of NW_027189161.1, read as the reverse complement.
ATCTTCGTATCACTTTGTAAGTACATCATGCTTAAAATATTTAACAAAGCCGGGTTGTTTGCACGATTAGCACTTTTTAATAATAATAGCGAAAGGATTCGTTTAAAATTAGTTTGGCAGCGTACGTTTGGCACCATGTTTCACAATGTTCAGTAATTCAGTAAGTCTCATCGAGCGACCAAATTGGTCCTTAATCGGCACATACTTATGCAGCATATCTGTAATTGTATCCACCGACTGCTGGTTGTAGTCTGGGTGTTTCATAAACTCATTCCGAGTGTTAACGAGCATATTTATTAAAGCTCTTTCGTGCGTCTTTAATTTCTTTAGTTGTTCTTCAGTCATGAAATTTGGAATATTAATGGGTTTATCAATCAGCATACTATTCTTCTCATCGGCCAGAACACCAGAATCGATTTCGCGTTGAAGTTTGGTCCCTTCATTTTTCATTCTCATGTAGTTGAGAATCTGGAAAGAGTCAGCGCCCTTCATAACCTCAGTAGGAATGTTGGGGAGCAAGAGCTGCAATTGCGGCTGGAATGTTTCCTTGAATTCAGCATGTAACTTGAAAAAAAGAGTTTGGGTCTTCAGTTAATTCAATTTCCCGTTTAACAAACCTGCCTTTTCTTTTTTCGGTTTTCGTGGCCTCATTAGGTACTATCGTTGAAAACAGCAAATATACAATTGTAAACACTGACAGGACAGTGAATATTGTTGAGCTCCTGATTGCCATTGTTGAATTTTGGATGTCACAACTTCGCTCTAGAGGTTTCGTCGGTTGTACTGGATGATAATTGAACGCTACCTTTCTTTTATGTGGACTGAGGTGAGGTGGCGAGCAGTTGCCAAAACTATTTAAATTTATCTGGTTAGTAATTTCCTTAGCATTTAGCTGGATATGAAAATGTTCAGAAATCTTGCAAAATTGTTGGTGCAAAAACCTTATAAGATCATATGAATAAAGGTAACTGAAGATGGCCTGTTAGCCCATACGAGGCAGCTCCTATTTATAACCACCCAAACTCATTCTAACCTACGTGTCTAAACTACACTTGAAGCAATCAAGGGATAATACTTCTATTACGTTACGCGGTAATTTGTTCAACAAATAAACAACAATGCATTAACAGTATTTACCCAGGTCTTTGCCAAACCTAAACTTATACAATTTATACCAATTGTTTCGTGTTCTGTCTTGTGTTGATGTTTTTATTACCTTATTGATATCGCATTTGTTATCAACGTCGATGAGGTAAGAGGTATACAAGTGATGAACGGACATCACATATCATAACATAATTATGATATGAACAAATCCACAAAGGCCGTAATGAGGGTTCGAACCTACGCACGGGATGTTCCCAGAAAAGAACATAAGAATAAAGGTAACTGCAGAAAGCCTATACGAAGCAGTTCCTATTCATAGCCACCCAGTTATAACATAATAAAAATCATAATTATAAAGGTAACTGCAGAAGGCCTATTGGCCCATAAAAGGCAGCTTCTATTTATAATCCCCCAATCCCACTCATATTCATGTCCAACCCACGCTTGAACCAATCGAGGGATCCCACCTCCACTACGTTATGCGGTAATTGGTTCCACAACTCAACAAACCGGTTACCATAACAGTATTTACCCAGGTCTTTCCTAAATCTAAACATATACAATTTATGCTCATTGTTTCGTGTTCTGTCTTATGCTGATACCTTTAATACCCAACTAATATCCCTTTTGTTATATCTATTCATCCACTTGTAAAAACCTGTATCATAAGAACAAAGGCAACTGCAGAAGGCCTATTGGCCAATCCGAGGCAGCTCCTATTTAGAACCACCCAATCCCACTTAAATACATGTCCAACCCACGCTTGAAACAATCGAGGGGACCCCACCTCAACCACGTTACGCGGTAATTGGTTCCACAAATCAACAACCCTGTTACTGAATCAGTATTTACCCAAGTCTTTCCTAAATCAAAATTTATCCAATTTATACCCATTGTTTCGTGTTCTGACTTGTGTTGATACTTTTAATACCTTATCAATATCCCCTATGTTGTGTACATTCATCCACTTGTAAACCTCTATTATGTCACCCCTAACTCTTCGCCTTTCCAGTGAATGCACGTTAAGCTTTGTTAATCTTTCTTTATCCATTCTATAATACAGCGACCAAAACTGAACTGTATAATCTAAATGGGGCCTAACCAGAGCAATATAGCTGAAGAACAACAACAGGTCTCTTCTTAATCATTGTTCGATTAATAAATCCCAGTGTCCTATTTCTCTTATTACGAACATTCATGCATATATCCTTTGGTTTTAAATTCTTACTAATCATAACTCCCAGATCTCTCTCGCAATCTCAACACCAGCTAGCTCGAATCTTGTAATTCTATCATCATTACCTAGCCTCAGAACTTTACATTTATCAGCATTATACTGCATCTGCCAATCTTTTGACCATTTCAAAACCCTATTTAGATCAACTTGAATGATAGTGAGTTGTCTTCCTTGTTAATTTTCCAACCGATTTTTGTATCCGCGGCAAATTTGCAGATGTTGCAACTCAAACCTGAATCTAAATCATTTATATATATTATAATTAAAAGAGGTCCCAGGACAGAGCACTGAGGCGCTCCACTAACAACATTATCCCACTCTGACTTAACCCCATTTATACGAACTCTCTGTTTCCTTTGGAATAGCCATGCTCTAATCCAACTTAATATAGCACCCCAAATACTCTCTATTTCGTTAATCAGTGCCCAATCTATTTTTTTATTCAGTGCACCCCCAATACCTCCCGATGACTGCACCAGTGCTGATGTTGGTGGAGGCGTTTATGTTGAGGATGATCGGAGCTACCAAGGTGCTTGTTGCGTTGTGCTGTAGATAGAGGAACGGTGATTAGAACAGAGGTGTGTGTTGTAGGGAGACTTGCCGCACCTTATCTATTTGCCTGTTAACACACGCTTTTATTGACTCATTCCTACAGCTCAATCATCTAAGGGTTTCAATCCACACAAACAGTTCCAAGGACAGATTTCATGGCATTCATATATAAATGAACCCCGACCCGAGCTTAAATTTGTATTTTTTCATGTCTATTAAGTTTTCGAGCTTATTAATGAATTACACTGCATCCAATTTGCCATATTGTAGGAACAAATAATAAACTGGAAGAATATTAAGTTTTATTTAATATATATAACCAAAGAACACTTTACAAAATAATTAAGGACAAATAACTTTAATGCAATTTGAAGAACATAAGAAACATAACATAGTAATTGCAAATACATGATTCTTGAGGTTATCTTGAGATGATTTCGGGGCTTTTTAGTGTCCCCGCGGCCCGGTCCTCGACCAGGCCTCCACCCCCAGGAAGCAGCCCGTGACAGCTGACTAACTCCTGAGTACCTATTTACTGCTAGGTAACAGGGGCATTCAGGGTGAAAGAAACTTTGCCCATTTGTTTCTGCCTCGTGCGGGAATCGAACCCGAGCCACAGAATTACGAGTCCTGCGCGCTATCTACCAGGCTTTCGTGGCCCCAGTTGGAACCCACTGTCAGGTTCCAAAATTATTTTCATTAATTGTAAACTAATTCTCGGTATCTTCGTATCACTTTGTAAGTACATCATGCTTAAAATATTTAACAAAGCCGGGTTGTTTGCACGATTAGCACTTTTTAATAATAATAGCGAAAGGATTCGTTTAAAATTAGTTTGGCAGCGTACGTTTGGCACCATGTTTCACAATGTTCAGTAATTCAGTAAGTCTCATCGAGCGACCAAATTGGTCCTTAATCGGCACATACTTATGCAGCATATCTGTAATTGTATCCACCGACTGCTGGTTGTAGTCTGGGTGTTTCATAAACTCATTCCGAGTGTTAACGAGCATATTTATTAAAGCTCTTTCGTGCGTCTTTAATTTCTTTAGTTGTTTAATTTCTTTGTGTTGATACTTTTAATACCTTATCAATATCCCCTATGTTGTGTACATTCATCCACTTGTAAACCTCTATTATGTCACCCCTAACTCTTCGCCTTTCCAGTGAATGCACGTTAAGCTTTGTTAATCTTTCTTTATCCATTCTATAATACAGCGACCAAAACTGAACTGTATAATCTAAATGGGGCCTAACCAGAGCAATATAGCTGAAGAACAACAACAGGTCTCTTCTTAATCATTGTTCGATTAATAAATCCCAGTGTCCTATTTCTCTTATTACGAACATTCATGCATATATCCTTTGGTTTTAAATTCTTACTAATCATAACTCCCAGATCTCTCTCGCAATCTCAACACCAGCTAGCTCGAATCTTGTAATTCTATCATCATTACCTAGCCTCAGAACTTTACATTTATCAGCATTATACTGCATCTGCCAATCTTTTGACCATTTCAAAACCCTATTTAGATCAACTTGAATGATAGTGAGTTGTCTTCCTTGTTAATTTTCCAACCGATTTTTGTATTCGCGGCAAATTTGCAGATGTTGCAACTCAAACCTGAATCTAAATCATTTATATATATTATAATTAAAAGAGGTCCCAGGACAGAGCACTGAGGCGCTCCACTAACAACATTATCCCACTCTGACTTAACCCCATTTATACGAACTCTCTGTTTCCTTTGGAATAGCCATGCTCTAATCCAACTTAATATAGCACCCCAAATACTCTCTATTTCGTTAATCAGTGCCCAATCTATTTTTTTATTCAGTGCACCCCCAATACCTCCCGATGACTGCACCAGTGCTGATGTTGGTGGAGGCGTTTATGTTGAGGATGATCGGAGCTACCAAGGTGCTTGTTGCGTTGTGCTGTAGATAGAGGAACGGTGATTAGAACAGAGGTGTGTGTTGTAGGGAGACTTGCCGCACCTTATCTATTTGCCTGTTAACACACGCTTTTATTGACTCATTCCTACAGCTCAATCATCTAAGGGTTTCAATCCACACAAACAGTTCCAAGGACAGATTTCATGGCATATGCAATGGCATTCATATATAAATGAACCCCGACCCGAGCTTAAATTTGTATTTTTTCATGTCTATTAAGTTTTCGAGCTTATTAATGAATTACACTGCATCCAATTTGCCATATTGTAGGAACAAATAATAAACTGGAAGAATATTAAGTTTTATTTAATATATATAACCAAAGAACACTTTACAAAATAATTAAGGACAAATAACTTTAATGCAATTTGAAGAACATAAGAAACATAACATAGTAATTGCAAATACATGATTCTTGAGGTTATCTTGAGATGATTTCGGGGCTTTTTAGTGTCCCCGCGGCCCGGTCCTCGACCAGGCCTCCACCCCCAGGAAGCAGCCCGTGACAGCTGACTAACTCCTGAGTACCTATTTACTGCTAGGTAACAGGGGCATTCAGGGTGAAAGAAACTTTGCCCATTTGTTTCTGCCTCGTGCGGGAATCGAACCCGAGCCACAGAATTACGAGTCCTGCGCGCTATCCACCAGGCTTTCGTGGCCCCAGTTGGAACCCACTGTCAGGTTCCAAAATTATTTTCATTAATTGTAAACTAATTCTCGGTATCTTCGTATCACTTTGTAAGTACATCATGCTTAAAATATTTAACAAAGCCGGGTTGTTTGCACGATTAGCACTTTTTAATAATAATAGCGAAAGGATTCGTTTAAAATTAGTTTGGCAGCGTACGTTTGGCACCATGTTTCACAATGTTCAGTAATTCAGTAAGTCTCATCGAGCGACCAAATTGGTCCTTAATCGGCACATACTTATGCAGCATATCTGTAATTGTATCCACCGACTGCTGGTTGTAGTCTGGGTGTTTCATAAACTCATTCCGAGTGTTAACGAGTATATTTATTAAAGCTCTTTCGTGCGTCTTTAATTTCTTTAGTTGTTTAATTTCTTTGTGTTGATACTTTTAATACCTTATCAATATCCCCTATGTTGTGTACATTCATCCACTTGTAAACCTCTATTATGTCACCCCTAACTCTTCGCCTTTCCAGTGAATGCACGTTAAGCTTTGTTAATCTTTCTTTATCCATTCTATAATACAGCGACCAAAACTGAACTGTATAATCTAAATGGGGCCTAACCAGAGCAATATAGCTGAAGAACAACAACAGGTCTCTTCTTAATCATTGTTCGATTAATAAATCCCAGTGTCCTATTTCTCTTATTACGAACATTCATGCATATATCCTTTGGTTTTAAATTCTTACTAATCATAACTCCCAGATCTCTCTCGCAATCTCAACACCAGCTAGCTCGAATCTTGTAATTCTATCATCATTACCTAGCCTCAGAACTTTACATTTATCAGCATTATACTGCATCTGCCAATCTTTTGACCATTTCAAAACCCTATTTAGATCAACTTGAATGATAGTGAGTTGTCTTCCTTGTTAATTTTCCAACCGATTTTTGTATTCGCGGCAAATTTGCAGATGTTGCAACTCAAACCTGAATCTAAATCATTTATATATATTATAATTAAAAGAGGTCCCAGGACAGAGCACTGAGGCGCTCCACTAACAACATTATCCCACTCTGACTTAACCCCATTTATACGAACTCTCTGTTTCCTTTGGAATAGCCATGCTCTAATCCAACTTAATATAGCACCCCAAATACTCTCTATTTCGTTAATCAGTGCCCAATCTATTTTTTTATTCAGTGCACCCCCAATACCTCCCGATGACTGCACCAGTGCTGATGTTGGTGGAGGCGTTTATGTTGAGGATGATCGGAGCTACCAAGGTGCTTGTTGCGTTGTGCTGTAGATAGAGGAACGGTGATTAGAACACCGTTCTAATCACCGGTGGTGTGTGTGTAGGGAGACTAGGGAGGTGTGTGTTGTAGGGAGACTTGCCGCACCTTATCTATTTGCCTGTTAACACACGCTTTTATTGACTCATTCCTACAGCTCAATCATCTAAGGGTTTCAATCCACACAAACAGTTCCAAGGACAGATTTCATGGCATATGCAATGGCATTCATATATAAATGAACCCCGACCCGAGCTTAAATTTGTATTTTTTCATGTCTATTAAGTTTTCGAGCTTATTAATGAATTACACTGCATCCAATTTGCCATATTGTAGGAACAAATAATAAACTGGAAGAATATTAAGTTTTATTTAATATATATAACCAAAGAACACTTTACAAAATAATTAAGGACAAATAACTTTAATGCAATTTGAAGAACATAAGAAACATAACATAGTAATTGCAAATACATGATTCTTGAGGTTATCTTGAGATGATTTCGGGGCTTTTTAGTGTCCCCGCGACCCGGTCCTCGACCAGGCCTCCACCCCCAGGAAGCAGCCCGTGACAGCTGACTAACTCCTGAGTACCTATTTACTGCTAGGTAACAGGGGCATTCAGGGTGAAAGAAACTTTGCCCATTTGTTTCTGCCTCGTGCGGGAATCGAACCCGAGCCACAGAATTACGAGTCCTGCGCGCTATCCACCAGGCTTTCGTGGCCCCAGTTGGAACCCACTGTCAGGTTCCAAAATTATTTTCATTAATTGTAAACTAATTCTCGGTATCTTCGTATCACTTTGTAAGTACATCATGCTTAAAATATTTAACAAAGCCGGGTTGTTTGCACGATTAGCACTTTTTAATAATAATAGCGAAAGGATTCGTTTAAAATTAGTTTGGCAGCGTACGTTTGGCACCATGTTTCACAATGTTCAGTAATTCAGTAAGTCTCATCGAGCGACCAAATTGGTCCTTAATCGGCACATACTTATGCAGCATATCTGTAATTGTATCCACCGACTGCTGGTTGTAGTCTGGGTGTTTCATAAACTCATTCCGAGTGTTAACGAGCATATTTATTAAAGCTCTTTCGTGCGTCTTTAATTTCTTTAGTTGTTTAATTTCTTTGTGTTGATACTTTTAATACCTTATCAATATCCCCTATGTTGTGTACATTCATCCACTTGTAAACCTCTATTATGTCACCCCTAACTCTTCGCCTTTCCAGTGAATGCACATTAAGCTTTGTTAATCTTTCTTTATCCATTCTATAATACAGCGACCAAAACTGAACTGTATAATCTAAATGGGGCCTAACCAGAGCAATATAGCTGAAGAACAACAACAGGTCTCTTCTTAATCATTGTTCGATTAATAAATCCCAGTGTCCTATTTCTCTTATTACGAACATTCATGCATATATCCTTTGGTTTTAAATTCTTACTAATCATAACTCCCAGATCTCTCTCGCAATCTCAACACCAGCTAGCTCGAATCTTGTAATTCTATCATCATTACCTAGCCTCAGAACTTTACATTTATCAGCATTATACTGCATCTGCCAATCTTTTGACCATTTCAAAACCCTATTTAGATCAACTTGAATGATAGTGAGTTGTCTTCCTTGTTAATTTTCCAACCGATTTTTGTATCCGCGGCAAATTTGCAGATGTTGCAACTCAAACCTGAATCTAAATCATTTATATATATTATAATTAAAAGAGGTCCCAGGACAGAGCACTGAGGCGCTCCACTAACAACATTATCCCACTCTGACTTAACCCCATTTATACTAACTCTCTGTTTCCTTTGGAATAGCCATGCTCTAATCCAACTTAATATAGCACCCCAAATACTCTCTATTTCGTTAATCAGTGCCCAATCTATTTTTTTATTCAGTGCACCCCCAATACCTCCCGATGACTGCACCAGTGCTGATGTTGGTGGAGGCGTTTATGTTGAGGATGATCGGAGCTACCAAGGTGCTTGTTGCGTTGTGCTGTAGATAGAGGAACGGTGATTAGAACAGAGGTGTGTGTTGTAGGGAGACTTGCCGCACCTTATCTATTTGCCTGTTAACACACGCTTTTATTGACTCATTCCTACAGCTCAATCATCTAAGGGTTTCAATCCACACAAACAGTTCCAAGGACAGATTTCATGGCATTCATATATAAATGAACCCCGACCCGAGCTTAAATTTGTATTTTTTCATGTCTATTAAGTTTTCGAGCTTATTAATGAATTACACTGCATCCAATTTGCCATATTGTAGGAACAAATAATAAACTGGAAGAATATTAAGTTTTATTTAATATATATAACCAAAGAACACTTTACAAAATAATTAAGGACAAATAACTTTAATGCAATTTGAAGAACATAAGAAACATAACATAGTAATTGCAAATACATGATTCTTGAGGTTATCTTGAGATGATTTCGGGGCTTTTTAGTGTCCCCGCGGCCCGGTCCTCGACCAGGCCTCCACCCCCAGGAAGCAGCCCGTGACAGCTGACTAACTCCTGAGTACCTATTTACTGCTAGGTAACAGGGGCATTCAGGGTGAAAGAAACTTTGCCCATTTGTTTCTGCCTCGTGCGGGAATCGAACCCGAGCCACAGAATTACGAGTCCTGCGCGCTATCCACCAGGCTTTCGTGGCCCCAGTTGGAACCCACTGTCAGGTTCCAAAATTATTTTCATTAATTGTAAACTAATTCTCGGTATCTTCGTATCACTTTGTAAGTACATCATGCTTAAAATATTTAACAAAGCCGGGTTGTTTGCACGATTAGCACTTTTTAATAATAATAGCGAAAGGATTCGTTTAAAATTAGTTTGGCAGCGTACGTTTGGCACCATGTTTCACAATGTTCAGTAATTCAGTAAGTCTCATCGAGCGACCAAATTGGTCCTTAATCGGCACATACTTATGCAGCATATCTGTAATTGTATCCACCGACTGCTGGTTGTAGTCTGGGTGTTTCATAAACTCATTCCGAGTGTTAACGAGCATATTTATTAAAGCTCTTTCGTGCGTCTTTAATTTCTTTAGTTGCTCTTCAGTCATGAAATTTGGAATATTAATGGGTTTATCAATCAGCATACTATTCTTCTCATCGGCCAGAACACCAGAATCGATTTCGCGTTGAAGTTTGGTCCCTTCATTTTTCATTCTCATGTAGTTGAGAATCTGGAAAGAGTCAGCGCCCTTCATAACCTCAGTAGGAATGTTGGGGAGCAAGAGCTGCAATTGCGGCTGGAATGTTTCCTTGAATTCAGCATGTAACTTGAAAAAAGAGTTTGGGTCTTCAGTTAATTCAATTTCCCGTTTAACAAACCTGCCTTTTCTTTTTTCGGTTTTCGTGGCCTCATTAGGTACTATCGTTGAAAACAGCAAATATACAATTGTAAACACTGACAGGACAGTGAATATTGTTGAGCTCCTGATTGCCATTGTTGAATTTTGGATGTCACAACTTCGCTCTAGAGGTTTCGTCGGTTGTACTGGATGATAATTGAACGCTACCTTTCTTTTATGTGGACTGAGGTGAGGTGGCGAGCAGTTGCCAAAACTATTTAAATTTATCTGGTTAGTAATTTCCTTAGCATTTAGCTGGATATGAAAATGTTCAGAAATCTTGCAAAATTGTTGGTGCAAAAACCTTATAAGATCATATGAATAAAGGTAACTGAAGATGGCCTGTTGGCCCATACGAGGCAGCTCCTATTTATAACCACCCAAACTCATTCTAACCTACGTGTCTAAACTACACTTGAAGCAATCAAGGGATAATACTTCTATTACGTTACGCGGTAATTTGTTCAACAAATAAACAACAATGCATTAACAGTATTTACCCAGGCCTTTGCCAAACCTAAACTTATACAATTTATACCAATTGTTTCGTGTTCTGTCTTGTGTTGATGTTTTTATTACCTTATTGATATCGCATTTGTTATCAACGTCGATGAGGTAAGAGGTATACAAGTGATGAACGGACATCACATATCATAACATAATTATGATATGAACAAATCCACAAAGGCCGTAATGAGGGTTCGAACCTACGCACGGGATGTTCCCAGAAAAGAACATAAGAATAAAGGTAACTGCAGAAAGCCTATACGAAGCAGTTCCTATTCATAGCCACCCAGTTATAACATAATAAAAATCATAATTATAAAGGTAACTGCAGAAGGCCTATTGGCCCATAAAAGGCAGCTTCTATTTATAATCCCCCAATCCCACTCATATTCATGTCCAACCCACGCTTGAACCAATCGAGGGATCCCACCTCCACTACGTTATGCGGTAATTGGTTCCACAACTCAACAAACCGGTTACCATAACAGTATTTACCCAGGTCTTTCCTAAATCTAAACATATACAATTTATGCTCATTGTTTCGTGTTCTGTCTTATGCTGATACCTTTAATACCCAACTAATATCCCTTTTGTTATATCTATTCATCCACTTGTAAAAACCTGTATCATAAGAACAAAGGCAACTGCAGAAGGCCTATTGGCCCATCCGAGGCAGCTCCTATTTAGAACCCCCCAATCCCACTTAAATACATGTCCAACCCACGCTTGAAACAATCGAGGGGACCCCACCTCAACCACGTTACGCGGTAATTGGTTCCACAAATCAACAACCCTGTTACTGAATCAGTATTTACCCAAGTCTTTCCTAAATCAAAATTTATCCAATTTATACCCATTGTTTCGTGTTCTGACTTGTGTTGATACTTTTAATACCTTATCAATATCCCCTATGTTGTGTACATTCATCCACTTGTAAACCTCTATTATGTCACCCCTAACTCTTCGCCTTTCCAGTGAATGCACGTTAAGCTTTGTTAATCTTTCTTTATCCATTCTATAATACAGCGACCAAAACTGAACTTTATAATCTAAATGGTGCCTAACCAGAGCAATATAGCTGAAGAACAACAACAGGTCTCTTCTTAATCATTGTTCGATTAATAAATCCCAGTGTCCTATTTCTCTTATTACGAACATTCATGCATATATCCTTTGGTTTTAAATTCTTACTAATCATAACTCCCAGATCTCTCTCGCAATCTCAACACCAGCTAGCTCGAATCTTGTAATTCTATCATCATTACCTAGCCTCAGAACTTTACATTTATCAGCATTATACTGCATCTGCCAATCTTTTGACCATTTCAAAACCCTATTTAGATCAACTTGAATGATAGTGAGTTGTCTTCCTTGTTAATTTTCCAACCGATTTTTGTATTCGCGGCAAATTTGCAGATGTTGCAACTCAAACCTGAATCTAAATCATTTATATATATTATAATTAAAAGAGGTCCCAGGACAGAGCACTGAGGCGCTCCACTAACAACATTATCCCACTCTGACTTAACCCCATTTATACGAACTCTCTGTTTCCTTTGGAATAGCCATGCTCTAATCCAACTTAATATAGCACCCCAAATACTCTCTATTTCGTTAATCAGTGCCCAATCTATTTTTTTATTCAGTGCACCCCCAATACCTCCCGATGACTGCACCAGTGCTGATGTTGGTGGAGGCGTTTATGTTGAGGATGATCGGAGCTACCAAGGTGCTTGTTGCGTTGTGCTGTAGATAGAGGAACGGTGATTAGAACAGAGGTGTGTGTTGTAGGGAGACTTGCCGCACCTTATCTATTTGCCTGTTAACACACGCTTTTATTGACTCATTCCTACAGCTCAATCATCTAAGGGTTTCAATCCACACAAACAGTTCCAAGGACAGATTTCATGGCATATGCAATGGCATTCATATATAAATGAACCCCGACCCGAGCTTAAATTTGTATTTTTTCATGTCTATTAAGTTTTCGAGCTTATTAATGAATTACACTGCATCCAATTTGCCATATTGTAGGAACAAATAATAAACTGGAAGAATATTAAGTTTTATTTAATATATATAACCAAAGAACACTTTACAAAATAATTAAGGACAAATAACTTTAATGCAATTTGAAGAACATAAGAAACATAACATAGTAATTGCAAATACATGATTCTTGAGGTTATCTTGAGATGATTTCGGGGCTTTTTAGTGTCCCCGCGGCCCGGTCCTCGACCAGGCCTCCACCCCCAGGAAGCAGCCCGTGACAGCTGACTAACTCCTGAGTACCTATTTACTGCTAGGTAACAGGGGCATTCAGGGTGAAAGAAACTTTGCCCATTTGTTTCTGCCTCGTGCGGGAATCGAACCCGAGCCACAGAATTACGAGTCCTGCGCGCTATCCACCAGGCTTTCGTGGCCCCAGTTGGAACCCACTGTCAGGTTCCAAAATTATTTTCATTAATTGTAAACTAATTCTCGGTATCTTCGTATCACTTTGTAAGTACATCATGCTTAAAATATTTAACAAAGCCGGGTTGTTTGCACGATTAGCACTTTTTAATAATAATAGCGAAAGGATTCGTTTAAAATTAGTTTGGCAGCGTACGTTTGGCACCATGTTTCACAATGTTCAGTAATTCAGTAAGTCTCATCGAGCGACCAAATTGGTCCTTAATCGGCACATACTTATGCAGCATATCTGTAATTGTATCCACCGACTGCTGGTTGTAGTCTGGGTGTTTCATAAACTCATTCCGAGTGTTAACGAGTATATTTATTAAAGCTCTTTCGTGCGTCTTTAATTTCTTTAGTTGTTTAATTTCTTTGTGTTGATACTTTTAATACCTTATCAATATCCCCTATGTTGTGTACATTCATCCACTTGTAAACCTCTATTATGTCACCCCTAACTCTTCGCCTTTCCAGTGAATGCACGTTAAGCTTTGTTAATCTTTCTTTATCCATTCTATAATACAGCGACCAAAACTGAACTGTATAATCTAAATGGGGCCTAACCAGAGCAATATAGCTGAAGAACAACAACAGGTCTCTTCTTAATCATTGTTCGATTAATAAATCCCAGTGTCCTATTTCTCTTATTACGAACATTCATGCATATATCCTTTGGTTTTAAATTCTTACTAATCATAACTCCCAGATCTCTCTCGCAATCTCAACACCAGCTAGCTCGAATCTTGTAATTCTATCATCATTACCTAGCCTCAGAACTTTACATTTATCAGCATTATACTGCATCTGCCAATCTTTTGACCATTTCAAAACCCTATTTAGATCAACTTGAATGATAGTGAGTTGTCTTCCTTGTTAATTTTCCAACCGATTTTTGTATTCGCGGCAAATTTGCAGATGTTGCAACTCAAACCTGAATCTAAATCATTTATATATATTATAATTAAAAGAGGTCCCAGGACAGAGCACTGAGGCGCTCCACTAACAACATTATCCCACTCTGACTTAACCCCATTTATACGAACTCTCTGTTTCCTTTGGAATAGCCATGCTCTAATCCAACTTAATATAGCACCCCAAATACTCTCTATTTCGTTAATCAGTGCCCAATCTATTTTTTTATTCAGTGCACCCCCAATACCTCCCGATGACTGCACCAGTGCTGATGTTGGTGGAGGCGTTTATGTTGAGGATGATCGGAGCTACCAAGGTGCTTGTTGCGTTGTGCTGTAGATAGAGGAACGGTGATTAGAACACCGTTCTAATCACCGGTGGTGTGTGTGTAGGGAGACTAGGGAGGTGTGTGTTGTAGGGAGACTTGCCGCACCTTATCTATTTGCCTGTTAACACACGCTTTTATTGACTCATTCCTACAGCTCAATCATCTAAGGGTTTCAATCCACACAAACAGTTCCAAGGACAGATTTCATGGCATATGCAATGGCATTCATATATAAATGAACCCCGACCCGAGCTTAAATTTGTATTTTTTCATGTCTATTAAGTTTTCGAGCTTATTAATGAATTACACTGCATCCAATTTGCCATATTGTAGGAACAAATAATAAACTGGAAGAATATTAAGTTTTATTTAATATATATAACCAAAGAACACTTTACAAAATAATTAAGGACAAATAACTTTAATGCAATTTGAAGAACATAAGAAACATAACATAGTAATTGCAAATACATGATTCTTGAGGTTATCTTGAGATGATTTCGGGGCTTTTTAGTGTCCCCGCGACCCGGTCCTCGACCAGGCCTCCACCCCCAGGAAGCAGCCCGTGACAGCTGACTAACTCCTGAGTACCTATTTACTGCTAGGTAACAGGGGCATTCAGGGTGAAAGAAACTTTGCCCATTTGTTTCTGCCTCGTGCGGGAATCGAACCCGAGCCACAGAATTACGAGTCCTGCGCGCTATCCACCAGGCTTTCGTGGCCCCAGTTGGAACCCACTGTCAGGTTCCAAAATTATTTTCATTAATTGTAAACTAATTCTCGGTATCTTCGTATCACTTTGTAAGTACATCATGCTTAAAATATTTAACAAAGCCGGGTTGTTTGCACGATTAGCACTTTTTAATAATAATAGCGAAAGGATTCGTTTAAAATTAGTTTGGCAGCGTACGTTTGGCACCATGTTTCACAATGTTCAGTAATTCAGTAAGTCTCATCGAGCGACCAAATTGGTCCTTAATCGGCACATACTTATGCAGCATATCTGTAATTGTATCCACCGACTGCTGGTTGTAGTCTGGGTGTTTCATAAACTCATTCCGAGTGTTAACGAGCATATTTATTAAAGCTCTTTCGTGCGTCTTTAATTTCTTTAGTTGTTTAATTTCTTTGTGTTGATACTTTTAATACCTTATCAATATCCCCTATGTTGTGTACATTCATCCACTTGTAAACCTCTATTATGTCACCCCTAACTCTTCGCCTTTCCAGTGAATGCACATTAAGCTTTGTTAATCTTTCTTTATCCATTCTATAATACAGCGACCAAAACTGAACTGTATAATCTAAATGGGGCCTAACCAGAGCAATATAGCTGAAGAACAACAACAGGTCTCTTCTTAATCATTGTTCGATTAATAAATCCCAGTGTCCTATTTCTCTTATTACGAACATTCATGCATATATCCTTTGGTTTTAAATTCTTACTAATCATAACTCCCAGATCTCTCTCGCAATCTCAACACCAGCTAGCTCGAATCTTGTAATTCTATCATCATTACCTAGCCTCAGAACTTTACATTTATCAGCATTATACTGCATCTGCCAATCTTTTGACCATTTCAAAACCCTATTTAGATCAACTTGAATGATAGTGAGTTGTCTTCCTTGTTAATTTTCCAACCGATTTTTGTATCCGCGGCAAATTTGCAGATGTTGCAACTCAAACCTGAATCTAAATCATTTATATATATTATAATTAAAAGAGGTCCCAGGACAGAGCACTGAGGCGCTCCACTAACAACATTATCCCACTCTGACTTAACCCCATTTATACTAACTCTCTGTTTCCTTTGGAATAGCCATGCTCTAATCCAACTTAATATAGCACCCCAAATACTCTCTATTTCGTTAATCAGTGCCCAATCTATTTTTTTATTCAGTGCACCCCCAATACCTCCCGATGACTGCACCAGTGCTGATGTTGGTGGAGGCGTTTATGTTGAGGATGATCGGAGCTACCAAGGTGCTTGTTGCGTTGTGCTGTAGATAGAGGAACGGTGATTAGAACAGAGGTGTGTGTTGTAGGGAGACTTGCCGCACCTTATCTATTTGCCTGTTAACACACGCTTTTATTGACTCATTCCTACAGCTCAATCATCTAAGGGTTTCAATCCACACAAACAGTTCCAAGGACAGATTTCATGGCATTCATATATAAATGAACCCCGACCCGAGCTTAAATTTGTATTTTTTCATGTCTATTAAGTTTTCGAGCTTATTAATGAATTACACTGCATCCAATTTGCCATATTGTAGGAACAAATAATAAACTGGAAGAATATTAAGTTTTATTTAATATATATAACCAAAGAACACTTTACAAAATAATTAAGGACAAATAACTTTAATGCAATTTGAAGAACATAAGAAACATAACATAGTAATTGCAAATACATGATTCTTGAGGTTATCTTGAGATGATTTCGGGGCTTTTTAGTGTCCCCGCGGCCCGGTCCTCGACCAGGCCTCCACCCCCAGGAAGCAGCCCGTGACAGCTGACTAACTCCTGAGTACCTATTTACTGCTAGGTAACAGGGGCATTCAGGGTGAAAGAAACTTTGCCCATTTGTTTCTGCCTCGTGCGGGAATCGAACCCGAGCCACAGAATTACGAGTCCTGCGCGCTATCCACCAGGCTTTCGTGGCCCCAGTTGGAACCCACTGTCAGGTTCCAAAATTATTTTCATTAATTGTAAACTAATTCTCGGTATCTTCGTATCACTTTGTAAGTACATCATGCTTAAAATATTTAACAAAGCCGGGTTGTTTGCACGATTAGCACTTTTTAATAATAATAGCGAAAGGATTCGTTTAAAATTAGTTTGGCAGCGTACGTTTGGCACCATGTTTCACAATGTTCAGTAATTCAGTAAGTCTCATCGAGCGACCAAATTGGTCCTTAATCGGCACATACTTATGCAGCATATCTGTAATTGTATCCACCGACTGCTGGTTGTAGTCTGGGTGTTTCATAAACTCATTCCGAGTGTTAACGAGCATATTTATTAAAGCTCTTTCGTGCGTCTTTAATTTCTTTAGTTGCTCTTCAGTCATGAAATTTGGAATATTAATGGGTTTATCAATCAGCATACTATTCTTCTCATCGGCCAGAACACCAGAATCGATTTCGCGTTGAAGTTTGGTCCCTTCATTTTTCATTCTCATGTAGTTGAGAATCTGGAAAGAGTCAGCGCCCTTCATAACCTCAGTAGGAATGTTGGGGAGCAAGAGCTGCAATTGCGGCTGGAATGTTTCCTTGAATTCAGCATGTAACTTGAAAAAAGAGTTTGGGTCTTCAGTTAATTCAATTTCCCGTTTAACAAACCTGCCTTTTCTTTTTTCGGTTTTCGTGGCCTCATTAGGTACTATCGTTGAAAACAGCAAATATACAATTGTAAACACTGACAGGACAGTGAATATTGTTGAGCTCCTGATTGCCATTGTTGAATTTTGGATGTCACAACTTCGCTCTAGAGGTTTCGTCGGTTGTACTGGATGATAATTGAACGCTACCTTTCTTTTATGTGGACTGAGGTGAGGTGGCGAGCAGTTGCCAAAACTATTTAAATTTATCTGGTTAGTAATTTCCTTAGCATTTAGCTGGATATGAAAATGTTCAGAAATCTTGCAAAATTGTTGGTGCAAAAACCTTATAAGATCATATGAATAAAGGTAACTGAAGATGGCCTGTTGGCCCATACGAGGCAGCTCCTATTTATAACCACCCAAACTCATTCTAACCTACGTGTCTAAACTACACTTGAAGCAATCAAGGGATAATACTTCTATTACGTTACGCGGTAATTTGTTCAACAAATAAACAACAATGCATTAACAGTATTTACCCAGGCCTTTGCCAAACCTAAACTTATACAATTTATACCAATTGTTTCGTGTTCTGTCTTGTGTTGATGTTTTTATTACCTTATTGATATCGCATTTGTTATCAACGTCGATGAGGTAAGAGGTATACAAGTGATGAACGGACATCACATATCATAACATAATTATGATATGAACAAATCCACAAAGGCCGTAATGAGGGTTCGAACCTACGCACGGGATGTTCCCAGAAAAGAACATAAGAATAAAGGTAACTGCAGAAAGCCTATACGAAGCAGTTCCTATTCATAGCCACCCAGTTATAACATAATAAAAATCATAATTATAAAGGTAACTGCAGAAGGCCTATTGGCCCATAAAAGGCAGCTTCTATTTATAATCCCCCAATCCCACTCATATTCATGTCCAACCCACGCTTGAACCAATCGAGGGATCCCACCTCCACTACGTTATGCGGTAATTGGTTCCACAACTCAACAAACCGGTTACCATAACAGTATTTACCCAGGTCTTTCCTAAATCTAAACATATACAATTTATGCTCATTGTTTCGTGTTCTGTCTTATGCTGATACCTTTAATACCCAACTAATATCCCTTTTGTTATATCTATTCATCCACTTGTAAAAACCTGTATCATAAGAACAAAGGCAACTGCAGAAGGCCTATTGGCCCATCCGAGGCAGCTCCTATTTAGAACCACCCAATCCCACTTAAATACATGTCCAACCCACGCTTGAAACAATCGAGGGGACCCCACCTCAACCACGTTACGCGGTAATTGGTTCCACAAATCAACAACCCTGTTACTGAATCAGTATTTACCCAAGTCTTTCCTAAATCAAAATTTATCCAATTTATACCCATTGTTTCGTGTTCTGACTTGTGTTGATACTTTTAATACCTTATCAATATCCCCTATGTTGTGTACATTCATCCACTTGTAAACCTCTATTATGTCACCCCTAACTCTTCGCCTTTCCAGTGAATGCACGTTAAGCTTTGTTAATCTTTCTTTATCCATTCTATAATACAGCGACCAAAACTGAACTTTATAATCTAAATGGTGCCTAACCAGAGCAATATAGCTGAAGAACAACAACAGGTCTCTTCTTAATCATTGTTCGATTAATAAATCCCAGTGTCCTATTTCTCTTATTACGAACATTCATGCATATATCCTTTGGTTTTAAATTCTTACTAATCATAACTCCCAGATCTCTCTCGCAATCTCAACACCAGCTAGCTCGAATCTTGTAATTCTATCATCATTACCTAGCCTCAGAACTTTACATTTATCAGCATTATACTGCATCTGCCAATCTTTTGACCATTTCAAAACCCTATTTAGATCAACTTGAATGATAGTGAGTTGTCTTCCTTGTTAATTTTCCAACCGATTTTTGTATCCGCGGCAAATTTGCAGATGTTGCAACTCAAACCTGAATCTAAATCATTTATATATATTATAATTAAAAGAGTTCCCAGGACAGAGCACTGAGGCGCTCCACTAACATTATCCCACTCTGACTTAACCCCATTTATACTAACTCTCTGTTTCCTTTGGAATAGCCATGCTCTAATCCAACTTAATATAGCACCCCAAATACTCTCTATTTCGTTAATCAGTGCCCAATCTATTTTTTTATTCAGTGCACCCCCAATACCTCTCGATGACTGCACCAGTGCTGATGTTGGTGGAGGCGTTTATGTTGAGGATGATCGGAGCTACCAAGGTGCTTGTTGCGTTGTGCTGTAGATAGAGGAACGGTGATTAGAACAGAGGTGTGTGTTGTAGGGAGACTTGCCGCACCTTATCTATTTGCCTGTTAACACACGCTTTTATTGACTCATTCCTACAGCTCAATCATCTAAGGGTTTCAATCCACACAAACAGTTCCAAGGACAGATTTCATGGCATATGCAATGGCATTCATATATAAATGAACCCCGACCCGAGCTTAAATTTGTATTTTTTCATGTCTATTAAGTTTTCGAGCTTATTAATGAATTACACTGCATCCAATTTGCCATATTGTAGGAACAAATAATAAACTGGAAGAATATTAAGTTTTATTTAATATATATAACCAAAGAACACTTTACAAAATAATTAAGGACAAATAACTTTAATGCAATTTGAAGAACATAAGAAACATAACATAGTAATTGCAAATACATGATTCTTGAGGTTATCTTGAGATGATTTCGGGGCTTTTTAGTGTCCCCGCGGCCCGGTCCTCGACCAGGCCTCCACCCCCAGGAAGCAGCCCGTGACAGCTG
The DNA here is from genome assembly GCF_040958095.1 of Procambarus clarkii. Classification (NCBI taxonomy): domain Eukaryota; kingdom Metazoa; phylum Arthropoda; class Malacostraca; order Decapoda; family Cambaridae; genus Procambarus; species Procambarus clarkii. Next base: position 1,317,768 of record NW_027189161.1, on the reverse strand, counting down.
ACTAACTCCTGAGTACCTATTTACTGCTAGGTAACAGGGGCATTCAGGGTGAAAGAAACTTTGCCCATTTGTTTCTGCCTCGTGCGGGAATCGAACCCGAGCCACAGAATTACGAGTCCTGCGCGCTATCCACCAGGCTTTCCTGGCCCCAGTTGGAACCCACTGTCAGGTTCCAAAATTATTTTCATTAATTGTAAACTAATTCTCGGTATCTTCGTATCACTTTGTAAGTACATCATGCTTAAAATATTTAACAAAGCCGGGTTGTTTGCACGATTAGCACTTTTTAATAATAATAGCGAAAGGATTCGTTTAAAATTAGTTTGGCAGCGTACGTTTGGCACCATGTTTCACAATGTTCAGTAATTCAGTAAGTCTCATCGAGCGACCAAATTGGTCCTTAATCGGCACATACTTATGCAGCATATCTGTAATTGTATCCACCGACTGCTGGTTGTAGTCTGGGTGTTTCATAAACTCATTCCGAGTGTTAACGAGCATATTTATTAAAGCTCTTTCGTGCGTCTTTAATTTCTTTAGTTGCTCTTCAGTCATGAAATTTGGAATATTAATGGGTTTATCAATCAGCATACTATTCTTCTCATCGGCCAGAACACCAGAATCGATTTCGCGTTGAAGTTTGGTCCCTTCATTTTTCATTCTCATGTAGTTGAGAATCTGGAAAGAGTCAGCGCCCTTCATAACCTCAGTAGGAATGTTGGGGAGCAAGAGCTGCAATTGCGGCTGGAATGTTTCCTTGAATTCAGCATGTAACTTGAAAAAAGAGTTTGGGTCTTCAGTTAATTCAATTTCCCGTTTAACAAACCTGCCTTTTCTTTTTTCGGTTTTCGTGGCCTCATTAGGTACTATCGTTGAAAACAGCAAATATACAATTGTAAACACTGACAGGACAGTGAATATTGTTGAGCTCCTGATTGCCATTGTTGAATTTTGGATGTCACAACTTCGCTCTAGAGGTTTCGTCGGTTGTACTGGATGATAATTGAACGCTACCTTTCTTTTATGTGGACTGAGGTGAGGTGGCGAGCAGTTGCCAAAACTATTTAAATTTATCTGGTTAGTAATTTCCTTAGCATTTAGCTGGATATGAAAATGTTCAGAAATCTTGCAAAATTGTTGGTGCAAAAACCTTATAAGATCATATGAATAAAGGTAACTGAAGATGGCCTGTTGGTCCATACGAGGCAGCTCCTATTTATAACCACCCAAACTCATTCTAACCTACGTGTCTAAACTACACTTGAAGCAATCAAGGGATAATACTTCTATTACGTTACGCGGTAATTTGTTCAACAAATAAACAACAATGCATTAACAGTATTTACCCAGGTCTTTGCCAAACCTAAACTTATACAATTTATACCAATTGTTTCGTGTTCTGTCTTGTGTTGATGTTTTTATTACCTTATTGATATCGCATTTGTTATCAACGTCGATGAGGTAAGAGGTATACAAGTGATGAACGGACATCACATATCATAACATAATTATGATATGAACAAATCCACAAAGGCCGTAATGAGGGTTCGAACCTACGCACGGGATGTTCCCAGAAAAGAACATAAGAATAAAGGTAACTGCAGAAAGCCTATACGAAGCAGTTCCTATTCATAGCCACCCAGTTATAACATAATAAAAATCATAATTATAAAGGTAACTGCAGAAGGCCTATTGGCCCATAAAAGGCAGCTTCTATTTATAATCCCCCAATCCCACTCATATTCATGTCCAACCCACGCTTGAACCAATCGAGGGATCCCACCTCCACTACGTTATGCGGTAATTGGTTCCACAACTCAACAAACCGGTTACCATAACAGTATTTACCCAGGTCTTTCCTAAATCTAAACATATACAATTTATGCTCATTGTTTCGTGTTCTGTCTTATGCTGATACCTTTAATACCCAACTAATATCCCTTTTGTTATATCTATTCATCCACTTGTAAAAACCTGTATCATAAGAACAAAGGCAACTGCAGAAGGCCTATTGGCCCATCCGAGGCAGCTCCTATTTAGAACCACCCAATCCCACTTAAATACATGTCCAACCCACGCTTGAAACAGAACGCAGAGCTGCATATGGCCGTTCAAAGGACTGCCAGCTTCTTCCTGGCGCTTTCCCGGATGCTAAACCCATTCAGCTAAAACCTCCAGTAAAGGTTACCAGACCCCTCTATTACCGTCCTATTGGTAATGAACCTGTTAATGAATATGCAGGTGCACTTCTTCCTGATAACTACTCAAATGCTGAAGCCTACGTTTCTGCCAAAGATCTCTACTCAGGTCGTCGTAATACAGTAGACCTATTGGCCCATCCGAGGCAGCTCCTATTTAGAACCACCCAATCCCACTTAAATACATGTCCAACCCACGCTTGAAACAATCGAGGGGACCCCACCTCAACCACGTTACGCGGTAATTGGTTCCACAAATCAACAACCCTGTTACTGAATCAGTATTTACCCAAGTCTTTCCTAAATCAAAATTTATCCAATTTATACCCATTGTTTCGTGTTCTGACTTGTGTTGATACTTTTAATACCTTATCAATATGTTGTGTACATTCATCCACTTGTAAACCTCTATTATGTCACCCCTAACTCTTCGCCTTTCCAGTGAATGCACGTTAAGCTTTGTTAATCTTTCTTTATCCATTCTATAATACAGCGACCAAAACTGAACTGTATAATCTAAATGGGGCCTAACCAGAGCAATATAGCTGAAGAACAACAACAGGTCTCTTCTTAATCATTGTTCGATTAATAAATCCCAGTGTCCTATTTCTCTTATTACGAACATTCATGCATATATCCTTTGGTTTTAAATTCTTACTAATCATAACTCCCAGATCTCTCTCGCAATCTCAACACCAGCTAGCTCGAATCTTGTAATTCTATCATCATTACCTAGCCTCAGAACTTTACATTTATCAGCATTATACTGCATCTGCCAATCTTTTGACCATTTCAAAACCCTATTTAGATCAACTTGAATGATAGTGAGTTGTCTTCCTTGTTAATTTTCCAACCGATTTTTGTATCCGCGGCAAATTTGCAGATGTTGCAACTCAAACCTGAATCTAAATCATTTATATATATTATAATTAAAAGAGTTCCCAGGACAGAGCACTGAGGCGCTCCACTAACATTATCCCACTCTGACTTAACCCCATTTATACTAACTCTCTGTTTCCTTTGGAATAGCCATGCTCTAATCCAACTTAATATAGCACCCCAAATACTCTCTATTTCGTTAATCCGTGCCCAATCTATTTTTTTATTCAGTGCACCCCCAATACCTCCCGATGACTGCACCAGTGCTGATGTTGGTGGAGGCGTTTATGTTGAGGATGATCGGAGCTACCAAGGTGCTTGTTGCGTTGTGCTGTAGATAGAGGAACGGTGATTAGAACAGAGGTGTGTGTTGTAGGGAGACTTGCCGCACCTTATCTATTTGCCTGTTAACACACGCTTTTATTGACTCATTCCTACAGCTCAATCATCTAAGGGTTTCAATCCACACAAACAGTTCCAAGGACAGATTTCATGGCATATGCAATGGCATTCATATATAAATGAACCCCGACCCGAGCTTAAATTTGTATTTTTTCATGTCTATTAAGTTTTCGAGCTTATTAATGAATTACACTGCATCCAATTTGCCATATTGTAGGAACAAATAATAAACTGGAAGAATATTAAGTTTTATTTAATATATATAACCAAAGAACACTTTACAAAATAATTAAGGACAAATAACTTTAATGCAATTTGAAGAACATAAGAAACATAACATAGTAATTGCAAATACATGATTCTTGAGGTTATCTTGAGATGATTTCGGGGCTTTTTAGTGTCCCCGCGGCCCGGTCCTCGACCAGGCCTCCACCCCCAGGAAGCAGCCCGTGACAGCTGACTAACTCCTGAGTACCTATTTACTGCTAGGTAACAGGGGCATTCAGGGTGAAAGAAACTTTGCCCATTTGTTTCTGCCTCGTGCGGGAATCGAACCCGAGCCACAGAATTACGAGTCCTGCGCGCTATCCACCAGGCTTTCGTGGCCCCAGTTGGAACCCACTGTCAGGTTCCAAAATTATTTTCATTAATTGTAAACTAATTCTCGGTATCTTCGTATCACTTTGTAAGTACATCATGCTTAAAATATTTAACAAAGCCGGGTTGTTTGCACGATTAGCACTTTTTAATAATAATAGCGAAAGGATTCGTTTAAAATTAGTTTGGCAGCGTACGTTTGGCACCATGTTTCACAATGTTCAGTAATTCAGTAAGTCTCATCGAGCGACCAAATTGGTCCTTAATCGGCACATACTTATGCAGCATATCTGTAATTGTATCCACCGACTGCTGGTTGTAGTCTGGGTGTTTCATAAACTCATTCCGAGTGTTAACGAGCATATTTATTAAAGCTCTTTCGTGCGTCTTTAATTTCTTTAGTTGCTCTTCAGTCATGAAATTTGGAATATTAATGGGTTTATCAATCAGCATACTATTCTTCTCATCGGCCAGAACACCAGAATCGATTTCGCGTTGAAGTTTGGTCCCTTCATTTTTCATTCTCATGTAGTTGAGAATCTGGAAAGAGTCAGCGCCCTTCATAACCTCAGTAGGAATGTTGGGGAGCAAGAGCTGCAATTGCGGCTGGAATGTTTCCTTGAATTCAGCATGTAACTTGAAAAAAGAGTTTGGGTCTTCAGTTAATTCAATTTCCCGTTTAACAAACCTGCCTTTTCTTTTTTCGGTTTTCGTGGCCTCATTAGGTACTATCGTTGAAAACAGCAAATATACAATTGTAAACACTGACAGGACAGTGAATATTGTTGAGCTCCTGATTGCCATTGTTGAATTTTGGATGTCACAACTTTGCTCTAAAGGTTTCGTCGGTTGTACTGGATGATAATTGAACGCTACCTTTCTTTTATGTGGACTGAGGTGAGGTGGCGAGCAGTTGCCAAAACTATTTAAATTTATCTGGTTAGTAATTTCCTTAGCATTTAGCTGGATATGAAAATGTTCAGAAATCTTGCAAAATTGTTGGTGCAAAAACCTTATAAGATCATATGAATAAAGGTAACTGAAGATGGCCTGTTGGCCCATACGAGGCAGCTCCTATTTATAACCACCCAAACTCATTCTAACCTACGTGTCTAAACTACACTTGAAGCAATCAAGGGATAATACTTCTATTACGTTACGCGGTAATTTGTTCAACAAATAAACAACAATGCATTAACAGTATTTACCCAGGTCTTTGCCAAACCTAAACTTATACAATTTATACCAATTGTTTCGTGTTCTGTCTTGTGTTGATGTTTTTATTACCTTATTGATATCGCATTTGTTATCAACGTCGATGAGGTAAGAGGTATACAAGTGATGAACGGACATCACATATCATAACATAATTATGATATGAACAAATCCACAAAGGCCGTAATGAGGGTTCGAACCTACGCACGGGATGTTCCCAGAAAAGAACATAAGAATAAAGGTAACTGCAGAAAGCCTATACGAAGCAGTTCCTATTCATAGCCACCCAGTTATAACATAATAAAAATCATAATTATAAAGGTAACTGCAGAAGGCCTATTGGCCCATAAAAGGCAGCTTCTATTTATAATCCCCCAATCCCACTCATATTCATGTCCAACCCACGCTTGAACCAATCGAGGGATCCCACCTCCACTACGTTATGCGGTAATTGGTTCCACAACTCAACAAACCGGTTACCATAACAGTATTTACCCAGGTCTTTCCTAAATCTAAACATATACAATTTATGCTCATTGTTTCGTGTTCTGTCTTATGCTGATACCTTTAATACCCAACTAATATCCCTTTTGTTATATCTATTCATCCACTTGTAAAAACCTGTATCATAAGAACAAAGGCAACTGCAGAAGGCCTATTGGCCCATCCGAGGCAGCTCCTATTTAGAACCACCCAATCCCACTTAAATACATGTCCAACCCACGCTTGAAACAGAACGCAGAGCTGCATATGGCCGTTCAAAGGACTGCCAGCTTCTTCCTGGCGCTTTCCCGGATGCTAAACCCATTCAGCTAAAACCTCCAGTAAAGGTTACCAGACCCCTCTATTACCGTCCTATTGGTAATGAACCTGTTAATGAATATGCAGGTGCACTTCTTCCTGATAACTACTCAAATGCTGAAGCCTACGTTTCTGCCAAAGATCTCTACTCAGGTCGTCGTAATACAGTAGGCCTATTGGCCCATCCGAGGCAGCTCCTATTTAGAACCACCCAATCCCACTTAAATACATGTCCAACCCACGCTTGAAACAATCGAGGGGACCCCACCTCAACCACGTTACGCGGTAATTGGTTCCACAAATCAACAACCCTGTTACTGAATCAGTATTTACCCAAGTCTTTCCTAAATCAAAATTTATCCAATTTATACCCATTGTTTCGTGTTCTGACTTGTGTTGATACTTTTAATACCTTATCAATATCCCCTATGTTGTGTACATTCATCCACTTGTAAACCTCTATTATGTCACCCCTAACTCTTCGCCTTTCCAGTGAATGCACGTTAAGCTTTGTTAATCTTTCTTTATCCATTCTATAATACAGCGACCAAAACTGAACTGTATAATCTAAATGGGGCCTAACCAGAGCAATATAGCTGAAGAACAACAACAGGTCTCTTCTTAATCATTGTTCGATTAATAAATCCCAGTGTCCTATTTCTCTTATTACGAACATTCATGCATATATCCTTTGGTTTTAAATTCTTACTAATCATAACTCCCAGATCTCTCTCGCAATCTCAACACCAGCTAGCTCGAATCTTGTAATTCTATCATCATTACCTAGCCTCAGAACTTTACATTTATCAGCATTATACTGCATCTGCCAATCTTTTGACCATTTCAAAACCCTATTTAGATCAACTTGAATGATAGTGAGTTGTCTTCCTTGTTAATTTTCCAACCGATTTTTGTATCCGCGGCAAATTTGCAGATGTTGCAACTCAAACCTGAATCTAAATCATTTATATATATTATAATTAAAAGAGTTCCCAGGACAGAGCACTGAGGCGCTCCACTAACATTATCCCACTCTGACTTAACCCCATTTATACTAACTCTCTGTTTCCTTTGGAATAGCCATGCTCTAATCCAACTTAATATAGCACCCCAAATACTCTCTATTTCGTTAATCCGTGCCCAATCTATTTTTTTATTCAGTGCACCCCCAATACCTCCCGATGACTGCACCAGTGCTGATGTTGGTGGAGGCGTTTATGTTGAGGATGATCGGAGCTACCAAGGTGCTTGTTGCGTTGTGCTGTAGATAGAGGAACGGTGATTAGAACAGAGGTGTGTGTTGTAGGGAGACTTGCCGCACCTTATCTATTTGCCTGTTAACACACGCTTTTATTGACTCATTCCTACAGCTCAATCATCTAAGGGTTTCAATCCACACAAACAGTTCCAAGGACAGATTTCATGGCATATGCAATGGCATTCATATATAAATGAACCCCGACCCGAGCTTAAATTTGTATTTTTTCATGTCTATTAAGTTTTCGAGCTTATTAATGAATTACACTGCATCCAATTTGCCATATTGTAGGAACAAATAATAAACTGGAAGAATATTAAGTTTTATTTAATATATATAACCAAAGAACACTTTACAAAATAATTAAGGACAAATAACTTTAATGCAATTTGAAGAACATAAGAAACATAACATAGTAATTGCAAATACATGATTCTTGAGGTTATCTTGAGATGATTTCGGGGCTTTTTAGTGTCCCCGCGGCCCGGTCCTCGACCAGGCCTCCACCCCCAGGAAGCAGCCCGTGACAGCTGACTAACTCCTGAGTACCTATTTACTGCTAGGTAACAGGGGCATTCAGGGTGAAAGAAACTTTGCCCATTTGTTTCTGCCTCGTGCGGGAATCGAACCCGAGCCACAGAATTACGAGTCCTGCGCGCTATCCACCAGGCTTTCGTGGCCCCAGTTGGAACCCACTGTCAGGTTCCAAAATTATTTTCATTAATTGTAAACTAATTCTCGGTATCTTCGTATCACTTTGTAAGTACATCATGCTTAAAATATTTAACAAAGCCGGGTTGTTTGCACGATTAGCACTTTTTAATAATAATAGCGAAAGGATTCGTTTAAAATTAGTTTGGCAGCGTACGTTTGGCACCATGTTTCACAATGTTCAGTAATTCAGTAAGTCTCATCGAGCGACCAAATTGGTCCTTAATCGGCACATACTTATGCAGCATATCTGTAATTGTATCCACCGACTGCTGGTTGTAGTCTGGGTGTTTCATAAACTCATTCCGAGTGTTAACGAGCATATTTATTAAAGCTCTTTCGTGCGTCTTTAATTTCTTTAGTTGTTCTTCAGTCATGAAATTTGGAATATTAATGGGTTTATCAATCAGCATACTATTCTTCTCATCGGCCAGAACACCAGAATCGATTTCGCGTTGAAGTTTGGTCCCTTCATTTTTCATTCTCATGTAGTTGAGAATCTGGAAAGAGTCAGCGCCCTTCATAACCTCAGTAGGAATGTTGGGGAGCAAGAGCTGCAATTGCGGCTGGAATGTTTCCTTGAATTCAGCATGTAACTTGAAAAAAGAGTTTGGGTCTTCAGTTAATTCAATTTCCCGTTTAACAAACCTGCCTTTTCTTTTTTCGGTTTTCGTGGCCTCATTAGGTACTATCGTTGAAAACAGCAAATATACAATTGTAAACACTGACAGGACAGTGAATATTGTTGAGCTCCTGATTGCCATTGTTGAATTTTGGATGTCACAACTTCGCTCTAGCGGTTTCGTCGGTTGTACTGGATGATAATTGAACGCTACCTTTCTTTTATGTGGACTGAGGTGAGGTGGCGAGCAGTTGCCAAAACTATTTAAATTTATCTGGTTAGTAATTTCCTTAGCATTTAGCTGGATATGAAAATGTTCAGAAATCTTGCAAAATTGTTGGTGCAAAAACCTTATAAGATCATATGAATAAAGGTAACTGAAGATGGCCTGTTGGCCCATACGAGGCAGCTCCTATTTATAACCACCCAAACTCATTCTAACCTACGTGTCTAAACTACACTTGAAGCAATCAAGGGATAATACTTCTATTACGTTACGCGGTAATTTGTTCAACAAATAAACAACAATGCATTAACAGTATTTACCCAGGTCTTTGCCAAACCTAAACTTATACAATTTATACCAATTGTTTCGTGTTCTGTCTTGTGTTGATGTTTTTATTACCTTATTGATATCGCATTTGTTATCAACGTCGATGAGGTAAGAGGTATACAAGTGATGAACGGACATCACATATCATAACATAATTATGATATGAACAAATCCACAAAGGCCGTAATGAGGGTTCGAACCTACGCACGGGATGTTCCCAGAAAAGAACATAAGAATAAAGGTAACTGCAGAAAGCCTATACGAAGCAGTTCCTATTCATAGCCACCCAGTTATAACATAATAAAAATCATAATTATAAAGGTAACTGCAGAAGGCCTATTGGCCCATAAAAGGCAGCTTCTATTTATAATCCCCCAATCCCACTCATATTCATGTCCAACCCACGCTTGAACCAATCGAGGGATCCCACCTCCACTACGTTATGCGGTAATTGGTTCCACAACTCAACAAACCGGTTACCATAACAGTATTTACCCAGGTCTTTCCTAAATCTAAACATATACAATTTATGCTCATTGTTTCGTGTTCTGTCTTATGCTGATACCTTTAATACCCAACTAATATCCCTTTTGTTATATCTATTCATCCACTTGTAAAAACCTGTATCATAAGAACAAAGGCAACTGCAGAAGGCCTATTGGCCCATCCGAGGCAGCTCCTATTTAGAACCACCCAATCCCACTTAAATACATGTCCAACCCACGCTTGAAACAGAACGCAGAGCTGCATATGGCCGTTCAAAGGACTGCCAGCTTCTTCCTGGCGCTTTCCCGGATGCTAAACCCATTCAGCTAAAACCTCCAGTAAAGGTTACCAGACCCCTCTATTACCGTCCTATTGGTAATGAACCTGTTAATGAATATGCAGGTGCACTTCTTCCTGATAACTACTCAAATGCTGAAGCCTACGTTTCTGCCAAAGATCTCTACTCAGGTCGTCGTAATACAGTAGGCCTATTGGCCCATCCGAGGCAGCTCCTATTTAGAACCACCCAATCCCACTTAAATACATGTCCAACCCACGCTTGAAACAATCGAGGGGACCCCACCTCAACCACGTTACGCGGTAATTGGTTCCACAAATCAACAACCCTGTTACTGAATCAGTATTTACCCAAGTCTTTCCTAAATCAAAATTTATCCAATTTATACCCATTGTTTCGTGTTCTGACTTGTGTTGATACTTTTAATACCTTATCAATATCCCCTATGTTGTGTACATTCATCCACTTGTAAACCTCTATTATGTCACCCCTAACTCTTCGCCTTTCCAGTGAATGCACGTTAAGCTTTGTTAATCTTTCTTTATCCATTCTATAATACAGCGACCAAAACTGAACTGTATAATCTAAATGGGGCCTAACCAGAGCAATATAGCTGAAGAACAACAACAGGTCTCTTCTTAATCATTGTTCGATTAATAAATCCCAGTGTCCTATTTCTCTTATTACGAACATTCATGCATATATCCTTTGGTTTTAAATTCTTACTAATCATAACTCCCAGATCTCTCTCGCAATCTCAACACCAGCTAGCTCGAATCTTGTAATTCTATCATCATTACCTAGCCTCAGAACTTTACATTTATCAGCATTATACTGCATCTGCCAATCTTTTGACCATTTCAAAACCCTATTTAGATCAACTTGAATGATAGTGAGTTGTCTTCCTTGTTAATTTTCCAACCGATTTTTGTATCCGCGGCAAATTTGCAGATGTTGCAACTCAAACCTGAATCTAAATCATTTATATATATTATAATTAAAAGAGTTCCCAGGACAGAGCACTGAGGCGCTCCACTAACATTATCCCACTCTGACTTAACCCCATTTATACTAACTCTCTGTTTCCTTTGGAATAGCCATGCTCTAATCCAACTTAATATAGCACCCCAAATACTCTCTATTTCGTTAATCCGTGCCCAATCTATTTTTTTATTCAGTGCACCCCCAATACCTCCCGATGACTGCACCAGTGCTGATGTTGGTGGAGGCGTTTATGTTGAGGATGATCGGAGCTACCAAGGTGCTTGTTGCGTTGTGCTGTAGATAGAGGAACGGTGATTAGAACAGAGGTGTGTGTTGTAGGGAGACTTGCCGCACCTTATCTATTTGCCTGTTAACACACGCTTTTATTGACTCATTCCTACAGCTCAATCATCTAAGGGTTTCAATCCACACAAACAGTTCCAAGGACAGATTTCATGGCATATGCAATGGCATTCATATATAAATGAACCCCGACCCGAGCTTAAATTTGTATTTTTTCATGTCTATTAAGTTTTCGAGCTTATTAATGAATTACACTGCATCCAATTTGCCATATTGTAGGAACAAATAATAAACTGGAAGAATATTAAGTTTTATTTAATATATATAACCAAAGAACACTTTACAAAATAATTAAGGACAAATAACTTTAATGCAATTTGAAGAACATAAGAAACATAACATAGTAATTGCAAATACATGATTCTTGAGGTTATCTTGAGATGATTTCGGGGCTTTTTAGTGTCCCCGCGGCCCGGTCCTCGACCAGGCCTCCACCCCCAGGAAGCAGCCCGTGACAGCTGACTAACTCCTGAGTACCTATTTACTGCTAGGTAACAGGGGCATTCAGGGTGAAAGAAACTTTGCCCATTTGTTTCTGCCTCGTGCGGGAATCGAACCCGAGCCACAGAATTACGAGTCCTGCGCGCTATCCACCAGGCTTTCGTGGCCCCAGTTGGAACCCACTGTCAGGTTCCAAAATTATTTTCATTAATTGTAAACTAATTCTCGGTATCTTCGTATCACTTTGTAAGTACATCATGCTTAAAATATTTAACAAAGCCGGGTTGTTTGCACGATTAGCACTTTTTAATAATAATAGCGAAAGGATTCGTTTAAAATTAGTTTGGCAGCGTACGTTTGGCACCATGTTTCACAATGTTCAGTAATTCAGTAAGTCTCATCGAGCGACCAAATTGGTCCTTAATCGGCACATACTTATGCAGCATATCTGTAATTGTATCCACCGACTGCTGGTTGTAGTCTGGGTGTTTCATAAACTCATTCCGAGTGTTAACGAGCATATTTATTAAAGCTCTTTCGTGCGTCTTTAATTTCTTTAGTTGTTCTTCAGTCATGAAATTTGGAATATTAATGGGTTTATCAATCAGCATACTATTCTTCTCATCGGCCAGAACACCAGAATCGATTTCGCGTTGAAGTTTGGTCCCTTCATTTTTCATTCTCATGTAGTTGAGAATCTGGAAAGAGTCAGCGCCCTTCATAACCTCAGTAGGAATGTTGGGGAGCAAGAGCTGCAATTGCGGCTGGAATGTTTCCTTGAATTCAGCATGTAACTTGAAAAAAGAGTTTGGGTCTTCAGTTAATTCAATTTCCCGTTTAACAAACCTGCCTTTTCTTTTTTCGGTTTTCGTAGCCTCATTAGGTACTATCGTTGAAAACAGCAAATATACAATTGTAAACACTGACAGGACAGTGAATATTGTTGAGCTCCTGATTGCCATTGTTGAATTTTGGATGTCACAACTTCGCTCTAAAGGTTTCGTCGGTTGTACTGGATGATAATTGAACGCTACCTTTCTTTTATGTGGACTGAGGTGAGGTGGCGAGCAGTTGCCAAAACTATTTAAATTTATCTGGTTAGTAATTTCCTTAGCATTTAGCTGGATATGAAAATGTTCAGAAATCTTGCAAAATTGTTGGTGCAAAAACCTTATAAGATCATATGAATAAAGGTAACTGAAGATGGCCTGTTGGCCCATACGAGGCAGCTCCTATTTATAACCACCCAAACCCATTCTAACCTACGTGTCTAAACTACACTTGAAGCAATCAAGGGATAATACTTCTATTACGTTACGCGGTAATTTGTTCAACAAATAAACAACAATGCATTAACAGTATTTACCCAGGTCTTTGCCAAACCTAAACTTATACAATTTATACCAATTGTTTCGTGTTCTGTCTTGTGTTGATGTTTTTATTACCTTATTGATATCGCATTTGTTATCAACGTCGATGAGGTAAGAGGTATACAAGTGATGAACGGACATCACATATCATAACATAATTATGATATGAACAAATCCACAAAGGCCGTAATGAGGGTTCGAACCTACGCACGGGATGTTCCCAGAAAAGAACATAAGAATAAAGGTAACTGCAGAAAGCCTATACGAAGCAGTTCCTATTCATAGCCACCCAGTTATAACATAATAAAAATCATAATTATAAAGGTAACTGCAGAAGGCCTATTGGCCCATAAAAGGCAGCTTCTATTTATAATCCCCCAATCCCACTCATATTCATGTCCAACCCACGCTTGAACCAATCGAGGGATCCCACCTCCACTACGTTATGCGGTAATTGGTTCCACAACTCAACAAACCGGTTACCATAACAGTATTTACCCAGGTCTTTCCTAAATCTAAACATATACAATTTATGCTCATTGTTTCGTGTTCTGTCTTATGCTGATACCTTTAATACCCAACTAATATCCCTTTTGTTATATCTATTCATCCACTTGTAAAAACCTGTATCATAAGAACAAAGGCAACTGCAGAAGGCCTATTGGCCCATCCGAGGCAGCTCCTATTTAGAACCACCCAATCCCACTTAAATACATGTCCAACCCACGCTTGAAACAGAACGCAGAGCTGCATATGGCCGTTCAAAGGACTGCCAGCTTCTTCCTGGCGCTTTCCCGGATGCTAAACCCATTCAGCTAAAACCTCCAGTAAAGGTTACCAGACCCCTCTATTACCGTCCTATTGGTAATGAACCTGTTAATGAATATGCAGGTGCACTTCTTCCTGATAACTACTCAAATGCTGAAGCCTACGTTTCTGCCAAAGATCTCTACTCAGGTCGTCGTAATACAGTAGACCTATTGGCCCATCCGAGGCAGCTCCTATTTAGAACCACCCAATCCCACTTAAATACATGTCCAACCCACGCTTGAAACAATCGAGGGGACCCCACCTCAACCACGTTACGCGGTAATTGGTTCCACAAATCAACAACCCTGTTACTGAATCAGTATTTACCCAAGTCTTTCCTAAATCAAAATTTATCCAATTTATACCCATTGTTTCGTGTTCTGACTTGTGTTGATACTTTTAATACCTTATCAATATCCCCTATGTTGTGTACATTCATCCACTTGTAAACCTCTATTATGTCACCCCTAACTCTTCGCCTTTCCAGTGAATGCACGTTAAGCTTTGTTAATCTTTCTTTATCCATTCTATAATACAGCGACCAAAACTGAACTGTATAATCTAAATGGGGCCTAACCAGAGCAATATAGCTGAAGAACAACAACAGGTCTCTTCTTAATCATTGTTCGATTAATAAATCCCAGTGTCCTATTTCTCTTATTACGAACATTCATGCATATATCCTTTGGTTTTAAATTCTTACTAATCATAACTCCCAGATCTCTCTCGCAATCTCAACACCAGCTAGCTCGAATCTTGTAATTCTATCATCATTACCTAGCCTCAGAACTTTACATTTATCAGCATTATACTGCATCTGCCAATCTTTTGACCATTTCAAAACCCTATTTAGATCAACTTGAATGATAGTGAGTTGTCTTCCTTGTTAATTTTCCAACCGATTTTTGTATCCGCGGCAAATTTGCAGATGTTGCAACTCAAACCAGAATCTAAATCATTTATATATATTATAATTAAAAGAGTTCCCAGGACAGAGCACTGAGGCGCTCCACTAACATTATCCCACTCTGACTTAACCCCATTTATACTAACTCTCTGTTTCCTTTGGAATAGCCATGCTCTAATCCAACTTAATATAGCACCCCAAATACTCTCTATTTCGTTAATCAGTGCCCAATCTATTTTTTTATTCAGTGCACCCCCAATACCTCCCGATGACTGCACCAGTGCTGATGTTGGTGGAGGCGTTTATGTTGAGGATGATCGGAGCTACCAAGGTGCTTGTTGCGTTGTGCTGTAGATAGAGGAACGGTGATTAGAACAGAGGTGTGTGTTGTAGGGAGACTTGCCGCACCTTATCTATTTGCCTGTTAACACACGCTTTTATTGACTCATTCCTACAGCTCAATCATCTAAGGGTTTCAATCCACACAAACAGTTCCAAGGACAGATTTCATGGCATATGCAATGGCATTCATATATAAATGAACCCCGACCCGAGCTTAAATTTGTATTTTTTCATGTCTATTAAGTTTTCGAGCTTATTAATGAATTACACTGCATCCAATTTGCCATATTGTAGGAACAAATAATAAACTGGAAGAATATTAAGTTTTATTTAATATATATAACCAAAGAACACTTTACAAAATAATTAAGGACAAATAACTTTAATGCAATTTGAAGAACATAAGAAACATAACATAGTAATTGCAAATACATGATTCTTGAGGTTATCTTGAGATGATTTCGGGGCTTTTTAGTGTCCCCGCGGCCCGGTCCTCGACCAGGCCTCCACCCCCAGGAAGCAGCCCGTGACAGCTGACTAACTCCTGAGTACCTATTTACTGCTAGGTAACAGGGGCATTCAGGGTGAAAGAAACTTTGCCCATTTGTTTCTGCCTCGTGCGGGAATCGAACCCGAGCCACAGAATTACGAGTCCTGCGCGCTATCCACCAGGCTTTCGTGGCCCCAGTTGGAACCCACTGTCAGGTTCCAAAATTATTTTCATTAATTGTAAACTAATTCTCGGTATCTTCGTATCACTTTGTAAGTACATCATGCTTAAAATATTTAACAAAGCCGGGTTGTTTGCACGATTAGCACTTTTTAATAATAATAGCGAAAGGATTCGTTTAAAATTAGTTTGGCAGCGTACGTTTGGCACCATGTTTCACAATGTTCAGTAATTCAGTAAGTCTCATCGAGCGACCAAATTGGTCCTTAATCGGCACATACTTATGCAGCATATCTGTAATTGTATCCACCGACTGCTGGTTGTAGTCTGGGTGTTTCATAAACTCATTCCGAGTGTTAACGAGCATATTTATTAAAGCTCTTTCGTGCGTCTTTAATTTCTTTAGTTGTTCTTCAGTCATGAAATTTGGAATATTAATGGGTTTATCAATCAGCATACTATTCTTCTCATCGGCCAGAACACCAGAATCGATTTCGCGTTGAAGTTTGGTCCCTTCATTTTTCATACTCATGTAGTTGAGAATCTGGAAAGAGTCAGCGCCCTTCATAACCTCAGTAGGAATGTTGGGGAGCAAGAGCTGCAATTGCGGCTGGAATGTTTCCTTGAATTCAGCATGTAACTTGAAAAAAGAGTTTGGGTCTTCAGTTAATTCAATTTCCCGTTTAACAAACCTGCCTTTTCTTTTTTCGGTTTTCGTGGCCTCATTAGGTACTATCGTTGAAAACAGCAAATATACAATTGTAAACACTGACAGGACAGTGAATATTGTTGAGCTCCTGATTGCCATTGTTGAATTTTGGATGTCACAACTTCGCTCTAAAGGTTTCGTCGGTTGTACTGGATGATAATTGAACGCTACCTTTCTTTTATGTGGACTGAGGTGAGGTGGCGAGCAGTTGCCAAAACTATTTAAATTTATCTGGTTAGTAATTTCCTTAGCATTTAGCTGGATATGAAAATGTTCAGAAATCTTGCAAAATTGTTGGTGCAAAAACCTTATAAGATCATATGAATAAAGGTAACTGAAGATGGCCTGTTGGCCCATACGAGGCAGCTCCTATTTATAACCACCCAAACTCATTCTAACCTACGTGTCTAAACTACACTTGAAGCAATCAAGGGATAATACTTCTATTACGTTACGCGGTAATTTGTTCAACAAATAAACAACAATGCATTAACAGTATTTACCCAGGTCTTTGCCAAACCTAAACTTATACAATTTATACCAATTGTTTCGTGTTCTGTCTTGTGTTGATGTTTTTATTACCTTATTGATATCGCATTTGTTATCAACGTCGATGAGGTAAGAGGTATACAAGTGATGAACGGACATCACATATCATAACATAATTATGATATGAACAAATCCACAAAGGCCGTAATGAGGGTTCGAACCTACGCACGGGATGTTCCCAGAAAAGAACATAAGAATAAAGGTAACTGCAGAAAGCCTATACGAAGCAGTTCCTATTCATAGCCACCCAGTTATAACATAATAAAAATCATAATTATAAAGGTAACTGCAGAAGGCCTATTGGCCCATAAAAGGCAGCTTCTATTTATAATCCCCCAATCCCACTCATATTCATGTCCAACCCACGCTTGAACCAATCGAGGGATCCCACCTCCACTACGTTATGCGGTAATTGGTTCCACAACTCAACAAACCGGTTACCATAACAGTATTTACCCAGGTCTTTCCTAAATCTAAACATATACAATTTATGCTCATTGTTTCGTGTTCTGTCTTATGCTGATACCTTTAATACCCAACTAATATCCCTTTTGTTATATCTATTCATCCACTTGTAAAAACCTGTATCATAAGAACAAAGGCAACTGCAGAAGGCCTATTGGCCCATCCGAGGCAGCTCCTATTTAGAAACACCCAATCCCACTTAAATACATGTCCAACCCACGCTTGAAACAGAACGCAGAGCTGCATATGGCCGTTCAAAGGACTGCCAGCTTCTTCCTGGCGCTTTCCCGGATGCTAAACCCATTCAGCTAAAACCTCCAGTAAAGGTTACCAGACCCCTCTATTACCGTCCTATTGGTAATGAACCTGTTAATGAATATGCAGGTGCACTTCTTCCTGATAACTACTCAAATGCTGAAGCCTACGTTTCTGCCAAAGATCTCTACTCAGGTCGTCGTAATACAGTAGGCCTATTGGCCCATCCGAGGCAGCTCCTATTTAGAACCACCCAATCCCACTTAAATACATGTCCAACCCACGCTTGAAACAATCGAGGGGACCCCACCTCAACCACGTTACGCGGTAATTGGTTCCACAAATCAACAACCCTGTTACTGAATCAGTATTTACCCAAGTCTTTCCTAAATCAAAATTTATCCAATTTATACCCATTGTTTCGTGTTCTGACTTGTGTTGATACTTTTAATACCTTATCAATATCCCCTATGTTGTGTACATTCATCCACTTGTAAACCTCTATTATGTCACCCCTAACTCTTCGCCTTTCCAGTGAATGCACGTTAAGCTTTGTTAATCTTTCTTTATCCATTCTATAATACAGCGACCAAAACTGAACTGTATAATCTAAATGGGGCC
The DNA here is from genome assembly GCF_040958095.1 of Procambarus clarkii. Lineage (NCBI taxonomy): Eukaryota > Metazoa > Arthropoda > Malacostraca > Decapoda > Cambaridae > Procambarus > Procambarus clarkii. The sequence continues at coordinate 1,299,262 of NW_027189161.1, read as the reverse complement.
TAACCAGAGCAATATAGCTGAAGAACAACAACAGGTCTCTTCTTAATCATTGTTCGATTAATAAATCCCAGTGTTCTATTTCTCTTATTATGAACATTCATGCATATATCCTTTGGTTTTAAATTCTTACTAATCATAACTCCCAGATCTCTCTCGCAATCTCAACACCAGCTAGCTCGAATCTTGTAATTCTATCATCATTACCTAGCCTCAGAACTTTACATTTATCAGCATTATACTGCATCTGCCAATCTTTTGACCATTTCAAAACCCTATTTAGATCAACTTGAATGATAGTGAGTTGTCTTCCTTGTTAATTTTCCAACCGATTTTTGTATCCGCGGCAAATTTGCAGATGTTGCAACTCAAACCTGAATCTAAATCATTTATATATATTATAATTAAAAGAGTTCCCAGGACAGAGCACTGAGGCGCTCCACTAACATTATCCCACTCTGACTTAACCCCATTTATACTAACTCTCTGTTTCCTTTGGAATAGCCATGCTCTAATCCAACTTAATATAGCACCCCAAATACTCTCTATTTCGTTAATCAGTGCCCAATCTATTTTTTTATTCAGTGCAACCCCAATACCTCCCGATGACTGCACCAGTGCTGATGTTGGTGGAGGCGTTTATGTTGAGGATGATCGGAGCTACCAAGGTGCTTGTTGCGTTGTGCTGTAGATAGAGGAACGGTGATTAGAACAGAGGTGTGTGTTGCAGGGAGACTTGCCGCACCTTATCTATTTGCCTGTTAACACACGCTTTTATTGACTCATTCCTACAGCTCAATCATCTAAGGGTTTCAATCCACACAAACAGTTCCAAGGACAGATTTCATGGCATATATATATAAATGAACCCCGACCCGAGCTTAAATTTGTATTTTTTCATGTCTATTAAGTTTTCGAGCTTATTAATGAATTACACTGCATCCAATTTGCCATATTGTAGGAACAAATAATAAACTGGAAGAATATTAAGTTTTATTTAATATATATAACCAAAGAACACTTTACAAAATAATTAAGGACAAATAACTTTAATGCAATTTGAAGAACATAAGAAACATAACATAGTAATTGCAAATACATGATTCTTGAGGTTATCTTGAGATGATTCTTGAGATGATTTCGGGGCTTTTTAGTGTCCCCGCGGCCCGGTCCTCGACCAGGCCTCCACCCCCAGGAAGCAGCCCGTGACAGCTGACTAACTCCTGAGTACCTATTTACTGCTAGGTAACAGGGGCATTCAGGGTGAAAGAAACTTTGCCATTTGTTTCTGCCTCGTGCGGGAATCGAACCCGAGCCACAGAATTACGAGTCCTGCGCGCTATCCACCAGGCTTTCGTGGCCCCAGTTGGAACCCACTGTCAGGTTCCAAAATTATTTTCATTAATTGTAAACTAATTCTCGGTATCTTCGTATCACTTTGTAAGTACATCATGCTTAAAATATTTAACAAAGCCGGGTTGTTTGCACGATTAGCACTTTTTAATAATAATAGCGAAAGGATTCGTTTAAAATTAGTTTGGCAGCGTACGTTTGGCACCATGTTTCACAATGTTCAGTAATTCAGTAAGTCTCATCGAGCGACCAAATTGGTCATTAATCGGCACATACACAAGAACACAAGAACAAAGGCAACTGCAGAAGGCCCGTTGGCCCACACGAGGCAGCTCCCACTCTATAACCACCCAATCCCACTCATATACTTGTCCAACCCGTGCTTGAAACAATCGAGGGACCCCACCTCCACAATGTTACGCGGCAATTGGTTCCACAAATCAACAACCCTGTTACTGAACCAGTATTTACCCAAGTCTTTCCTAAATCTAAACTTATCCAATTTATACCCATTGTTTCGTGTTCTGTCCTGTGTTGATACTTTTAATACCCTATTAATATCCCCCCGGTTATGTCCATTCATCCACTTGTAAACCTCTATCATGTCACCCCTAACTCTTCGCCTTTCCAGTGAATGCAACTTAAGCTTTGTTAATCTTTCTTCATATGAAAGATTTCTAATTTGGGGAATTAACTTAGTCATCCTACGCTGGACACGTTCAAGTGAATTTATATCCATTCTATAATATGGCGACCAAAACTGAACTGCATAATCTAAATGGGGCCTAACTAGAGCAAGATATAGCTGAAGAACCACACCAGGTGTCTTGTTACTAACGCTGCGATTAATAAATCCAAGTGTCCGATTTGCCTTATTACGAACATTTATGCATTGATCCTTTTGTTTTAAATTCTTACTAATCATAACTCCCAGATCCCTTTCGCAATCCGACTTCGCAATCACAACACCATCTAGCTCGTATCTTGTAACTCTATCATCCTTACCTAACCTCAGAACTTTACATTTATCAGCATTAAACTGCATCTGCCAATCCTTTGACCATTTCAAAACCCTATCTAGATCAACTTGAAGTGATAGTGAGTCCTCCTCCGAATTAATTTCCCTACCGATTTTCGTATCATCGGCAAATTTGCAAATGTTGCTACTCAAACCTGAATCTAAATCATTTATATATATTATAAACAACAGAGGTCCCAGGACAGAGCCTTGAGGCACTCCACTTACAACATATTTCCACTCTGACTTGATTCCATTTATACTAACTCTCTGTTTCCTTTGGTATAGCCATGCCCTAATCCAGCTTAATATAGCACCCCCAATACCATGAGACTCTATCTTTTTAATCAGTCTTTCATGTGGCACTGTATCAAAAGCTTTGCTAAAGTCAAGGTATACAACATCGCAATCCTTACCACTATCAACTGCCTCAACAATGCTAGAATAAAAAGATAACAAATTTGTTAAACATGAACGGCCATTTATAAAACCATGTTGCGACTCAATTATTAATTTATGTTTTTCAAGATGAAGACGAATTTTATTTGCTATTATGGATTCGAGTAACTCCCACAATAGACGTTAGGCTAATTGGTCGATAGTTAGACGCAAGTGATCTATCTCCTTTCTTAAAAACTGGTATCACATTAGCAACTTTCCAAAACTCTGGCACTCTGCCTGACTCTATTGATTTATTAAATATGGTTGACAGTGGGTCACAAAGCTCCTCTTTGCATTCTTTAAGCACCCTGGCAAACACTTCATCCGGCCCTGGGGCTTTGTTTGGTTTGAGTTTTACTATTTGTTTAAGAACATCCTCCCTGGTAACTGTTAAACTCGTCAACCTGTCCTCGTCCCCACCCACATAGACTTGTTCGGCTGAAGGCATATTGTTAAGTTCCTCTTTAGTAAATACAGATACAAAATATTTATTAAAAATACTACTCATCTCTTCATCACTATCTGTTATTTGACCTGTCTCAGTTTTTAATGGACCTATCCTTTCCCTAGTCTTAGTACGATATAACTGAAAAAACCCTTTAGGATTTGTCTTTGCTTGCCCTGCTATGCGAACTTCATAGTTTCTTTTTGCTTTCCTTATCTCTTTTTTAACATTTCTAACCAGTTGTACGAATTCCTGTTCTAAAGTGACCTCCCCATTTTTAATCCTTTTGTACCAAGCTCTCTTTTTACCTATAAGGTTCTTCAAATTCTTTGTTATCCACTTTGGGTCATTTGTATTCGATCTATTCAATTTGTATGGTATACTACGTTCCTGTGCTTTGTTTAGAATATTCTTAAATAAGTTATATATTGAATCCACATCGAAATCCCCATTTAAGTCACCTATCGCTGGGTTCATGTCTCGCTCCAAGACCGGCCCACACCCCATACCCAAGACTTTCCAATCAATTTGACCCAAAAAATTTCTTAGGCTATTAAAATCAGCTTTTCGAAAATCTGGCACTTTAACAGAATTTTCTCCTACTGGTAAAAATTCCAGTAGGAGAAAATATGCATAAGATACTTATGCAGCATATCTGTAATTGTATCCACCGACTGCTGGTTGTAGTCTGGGTGTTTCATAAACTCATTCCGAGTGTTAACGAGCATATTTATTAAAGCTCTTTCGTGCGTCTTTAATTTCTTTAGTTGCTCTTCAGTCATGAAATTTGGAATATTAATGGGTTTATCAATCAGCATACTATTCTTCTCATCGGCCAGAACACCAGAATCGATTTCGCGTTGAAGTTTGGTCCCTTCATTTTTCATTCTCATGTAGTTGAGAATCTGGAAAGAGTCAGCGCCCTTCATAACCTCAGTAGGAATGTTGGGGAGCAAGAGCTGCAATTGCGGCTGGAATGTTTCCTTGAATTCAGCATGTAACTTGAAAAAAGAGTTTGGGTCTTCAGTTAATTCAATTTCCCGTTTAACAAACCTGCCTTTTCTTTTTTCGGTTTTCGTGGCCTCATTAGGTACAGCAAATATACAATTGTAAACACTGACAGGACAGTGAATATTGTTGAGCTCCTGATTGCCATTGTTGAATTTTGGATGTCACAACTTCGCTCTAGAGGTTTCGTCGGTTGTACTGGATGATAATTGAACGCTACCTTTCTTTTATGTGGACTGAGGTGAGGTGGCGAGCAGTTGCCAAAACTATTTAAATTTATCTGGTTAGTAATTTCCTTAGCATTTAGCTGGATATGAAAATGTTCAGAAATCTTGCAAAATTGTTGGTGCAAAAACCTTATAAGATCATATGAATAAAGGTAACTGAAGATGGCCTGTTGGCCCATACGAGGCAGCTCCTATTTATAACCACCCAAACTCATTCTAACCTACGTGTCTAAACTACACTTGAAGCAATCAAGGGATAATACTTCTATTACGTTACGCGGTAATTTGTTCAACAAATAAACAACAATGCATTAACAGTATTTACCCAGGTCTTTGCCAAACCTAAACTTATACAATTTGTACCAATTGTTTCGTGTTCTGTCTTGTGTTGATGTTTTTATTACCTTATTGATATCGCATTTGTTATCAACGTCGATGAGGTAAGAGGTATACAAGTGATGAACGGACATCACATATCATAACATAATTATGATATGAACAAATCCACAAAGGCCGTAATGAGGGTTCGAACCTACGCACGGGATGTTCCCAGAAAAGAACATAAGAATAAAGGTAACTGCAGAAAGCCTATACGAAGCAGTTCCTATTCATAGCCACCCAGTTATAACATAATAAAAATCATAATTATAAAGGTAACTGCAGAAGGCCTATTGGCCCATAAAAGGCAGCTTCTATTTATAATCCCCCAATCCCACTCATATTCATGTCCAACCCACGCTTGAACCAATCGAGGGATCCCACCTCCACTACGTTATGCGGTAATTGGTTCCACAACTCAACAAACCGGTTACCATAACAGTATTTACCCAGGTCTTTCCTAAATCTAAACATATACAATTTATGCTCATTGTTTCGTGTTCTGTCTTATGCTGATACCTTTAATACCCAACTAATATCCCTTTTGTTATATCTATTCATCCACTTGTAAAAACCTGTATCATAAGAACAAAGGCAACTGCAGAAGGCCTATTGGCCCATCCGAGGCAGCTCCTATTTAGAACCACCCAATCCCACTTAAATACATGTCCAACCCACGCTTGAAACAGAACGCAGAGCTGCATATGGCCGTTCAAAGGACTGCCAGCTTCTTCCTGGCGCTTTCCCGGATGCTAAACCCATTCAGCTAAAACCTCCAGTAAAGGTTACCAGACCCCTCTATTACCGTCCTATTGGTAATGAACCTGTTAATGAATATGCAGGTGCACTTCTTCCTGATAACTACTCAAATGCTGAAGCCTACGTTTCTGCCAAAGATCTCTACTCAGGTCGTCGTAATACAGTAGGCCTATTGGCCCATCCGAGGCAGCTCCTATTTAGAACCACCCAATCCCACTTAAATACATGTCCAACCCACGCTTGAAACAATCGAGGGGACCCCACCTCAACCACGTTACGCGGTAATTGGTTCCACAAATCAACAACCCTGTTACTGAATCAGTATTTACCCAAGTCTTTCCTAAATCAAAATTTATCCAATTTATACCCATTGTTTCGTGTTCTGACTTGTGTTGATACTTTTAATACCTTATCAATATCCCCTATGTTGTGTACATTCATCCACTTGTAAACCTCTATTATGTCACCCCTAACTCTTCGCCTTTCCAGTGAATGCACGTTAAGCTTTGTTAATCTTTCTTTATCCATTCTATAATACAGCGACCAAAACTGAACTGTATAATCTAAATGGGGCCTAACCAGAGCAATATAGCTGAAGAACAACAACAGGTCTCTTCTTAATCATTGTTCGATTAATAAATCCCAGTGTCCTATTTCTCTTATTACGAACATTCATGCATATATCCTTTGGTTTTAAATTCTTACTAATCATAACTCCCAGATCTCTCTCGCAATCTCAACACCAGCTAGGTCGAATCTTGTAATTCTATCATCATTACCTAGCCTCAGAACTTTACATTTATCAGCATTATACTGCATCTGCCAATCTTTTGACCATTTCAAAACCCTATTTAGATCAACTTGAATGATAGTGAGTTGTCTTCCTTGTTAATTTTCCAACCGATTTTTGTATCCGCGGCCAATTTGCAGATGTTGCAACTCAAACCTGAATCTAAATCATTTATATATATTATAATTAAAAGAGGTCCCAGGACAGAGCACTGAGGCGCTCCACTAACATTATCCCACTCTGACTTAACCCCATTTATACTAACTCTCTGTTTCCTTTGGAATAGCCATGCTCTAATCCAACTTAATATAGCACCCCAAATACTCTCTATTTCGTTAATCAGTGCCCAATCTATTTTTTTATTCAGTGCACCCCCAATACCTCCCGATGACTGCACCAGTGCTGATGTTGGTGGAGGCGTTTATGTTGAGGATGATCGGAGCTACCAAGGTGCTTGTTGCGTTGTGCTGTAGATAGAGGAACGGTGATTAGAACAGAGGTGTGTGTTGTAGGGAGACTTGCCGCACCTTATCTATTTGCCTGTTAACACACGCTTTTATTGACTCATTCCTACAGCTCAATCATCTAAGGGTTTCAATCCACACAAACAGTTCCAAGGACAGATTTCATGGCATATGCAATGGCATTCATATATAAATGAACCCCGACCCGAGCTTAAATTTGTATTTTTTCATGTCTATTAAGTTTTCGAGCTTATTAATGAATTACACTGCATCCAATTTGCCATATTGTAGGAACAAATAATAAACTGGAAGAATATTAAGTTTTATTTAATATATATAACCAAAGAACACTTTACAAAATAATTAAGGACAAATAACTTTAATGCAATTTGAAGAACATAAGAAACATAACATAGTAATTGCAAATACATGATTCTTGAGGTTATCTTGAGATGATTTCGGGGCTTTTTAGTGTCCCCGCGGCCCGGTCCTCGACCAGGCCTCCACCCCCAGGAAGCAGCCCGTGACAGCTGACTAACTCCTAAGTACCTATTTACTGCTAAGAACATAAGAACATAAGAACAAAGGTAACTGCAGAAGGCCTATTGGCCCATACGAGGCAGCTCCTATTCTATAACCACCCAATCCCACTCATATACTTGTCCAACCCGTGCTTGAAACAATCGAGGGACCCCACCTCCACAATGTTACGCGGCAATTGGTTCCACAAATCAACAACCCTGTTACTGAACCAGTATTTACCCAAGTCTTTCCTAAATCTAAACTTATCCAATTTATATCCATTGTTTCGTGTTCTGTCCTGTGTTGATACTTTTAATACCCTATTAATATCCCCCCGGTTATGTCCATTCATCCACTTGTAAACCTCTATCATGTCACCCCTAACTCTTCGCCTTTCCAGTGAATGCAACTTAAGCTTTGTTAATCTTTCTTCATATGAAAGATTTCTAATTTGGGGAATTAACTTAGTCATCCTACGCTGGACACGTTCAAGTGAATTTATATCCATTCTATAATATGGCGACCAAAACTGAACTGCATAATCTAAATGGGGCCTAACTAGAGCAAGATATAGCTTGAGAACCACACCAGGTGTCTTGTTACTAACGCTGCGATTAATAAATCCAAGTGTCCGATTTGCCTTATTACGAACATTTATGCATTGATCCTTTTGTTTTAAATTCTTACTAATCATAACTCCCAGATCCCTTTCGCAATCCGACTTCGCAATCACAACACCATCTAGCTCGTATCTTGTAACTCTATCATCATTACCTAACCTCAGAACTTTACATTTATCAGCATTAAACTGCATCTGCCAATCCTTTGACCATTTCAAAACCCTATCTAGATCAACTTGAAGTGATAGTGAGTCCTCCTCCGAATTAATTTCCCTACCGATTTTCGTATCATCGGCAAATTTGCAAATGTTGCTACTCAAACCTGAATCTAAATCATTTATATATATTATAAACAACAGAGGTCCCAGGACAGAGCCTTGAGGCACTCCACTTACAACATTTTCCCACTCTGACTTGATTCCATTTATACTAACACTCTGTTTCCTTTGGTATAGCCATGCCCTAATCCAGCTTAATATAGCACCCCCAATACCATGAGACTCTATTTTTTTAATCAGTCTTTCATGTGGCACTGTATCAAAAGCTTTGCTAAAGTCAAGGTATACAACATCGCAATCCTTACCACTATCAACTGCCTCAACAATGCTAGAATAAAAAGATAACAAATTTGTTAAACATGAACGGCCATTTATAAAACCATGTTGCGACTCAATTATTAATTTATGTTTTTCAAGATGAAGACGAATTTTATTTGCTATTATAGATTCGAGTAACTTTCCCACAATAGACGTTAGGCTAATTGGCCGATAGTTAGACGCAAGTGATCTATCTCCTTTCTTAAAAACTGGTATCACATTAGCAACTTTCCAAAACTCTGGCACTCTGCCTGACTCTATTGATTTATTAAATATGGTTGACAGTGGGTCACAAAGCTCCTCTTTGCATTCTTTAAGCACCCTAGCAAACACTTCATCCGGCCCTGGGGATTTGTTTGGTTTGAGTTTTACTATTTGTTTAAGAACATCCTCCCTGGTAACTGCTAAACTCGTCAACCTGTCCTCGTCCCCACCCACATAGACTTGTTCGGCTGAAGGCATATTGTTAAGTTCCTCTTTAGTAAATACAGATACAAAATATTTATTAAAAATACTACTCATCTCTTCATCACTATCTGTTATTTGACCTGTCTCAGTTTTTAATGGACCTATCCTTTCCCTAGTCTTAGTACGATATAACTGAAAAAACCCTTTAGGATTTGTCTTTGCTTGCCCTGCTATGCGAACTTCATAGTTTCTTTTTGCTTTCCTTATCTCTTTTTTAACATTTCTAACCAGTTGTACGAATTCCTGTTCTAAAGTGACCTCCCCATTTTTAATCCTTTTGTACCAAGCTCTCTTTTTACCTATAAGGTTCTTCAAATTCTTTGTTATCCACTTTGGGTCATTAGTATACGATCTATTCAATTTGTATGGTATACTACGTTCCTGTGCTCTGTTTAGAATATTCTTAAATAAGTTATATATTGAATCCACATCGAAATCCCCATTTAAGTCACCTATCGCTGGGTTCATGTCTCGCTCCAAGACCGGCCCACACCCCATACCCAAGCCTTTCCAATCAATTTGACCCAAAAAATTTCTTAGGCTATTAAAATCAGCTTTTCGAAAATCTGGCACTTTAACAGAATTTTCTCCTACTGGTCTATTCCATTCTATGCTAAATCTGATTTCTTTGTGATCACTGCTCCCTAGCTCACTCCCTATTTCGATGTCATTAATTTGCGTTTCCCTGTTAGTTAACACTAAATCTAAAATATTATTTTCCCGTGTTGGTTCCTTAATGTGTTGCGTAAGAAAGCAATCGTCAATTAATTCTAGAAAATCTTCTGCTTCACTATTCCCTGTTTTGTTCAACCAGTTTATTCCGCTAAAATTAAAGTCACCCATGACATAAATACTGTTAGATCTAGATGCTCTAGATATTTCATCCCATAGATGCTTTGCTTCCATTCTGTCTAAATTTGGTGGCCTATATATTACTCCTATTATAATATTATTAGCTTTTTCGTTTAATTCAATCCAAATAGTTTCTGTGTGTGGCTCTGTTTTGATTCCCTCTTTGAGACTACATTTCAAATTGTCCCTAACATATATGGCTACTCCACCTCCTCGTCTAATATATCTATCTGTGTGAAATAGTTTAAATCCATATATTTGATATTCAGCTAATAGTTCTCTATTTTCTACATTCATCCACGTTTCGGTAAGTGCAATAATATCTATTTTTTCTGTGCAGACAAGAGCATTTAATTCGTTAATTTTATTTCTTAGACTTCTACTGTTAGTGTAATATACCCTAAGTGAATTGTTATTTTGCGGACCTTCTCTTTCCCCGATCGTTTTGCCAATTCCTTTCTCCCACAAACACATACTTTTATTACCTCCTTCCTCCAAATCAATTCCCATACCTCTATCTACTAACAGTTTAAACCCAAACAAACACCTCTAACCACTTCTTCTAGCGAGTTCGCAACAGCAACAACCCCAGCTCTCGATAGATGCACCCCATCACGAGCATACATTTCATTTCTTCCATAGAAGTGTTCCCAGTTGTCTATGAAAGATATTGCATTTGATTTGCAATATCTTTCCAGCCGGCAATTGACACCAAGTGCCCTCGATATCCATTCATTTCCCACTCCCTTTCTTGGAAGAATGCCACATATGATCGGGATTCCTCCCTTGCTCCTAACTAACTCTATGGCTGTTTTATACCTCTGAATCAGTTCCTCTCTCCTGACTCGACCAACATCATTTCCTCCCACGCTAATGCAAATAATGGGATTGTTCCCATTACCAGCCATAATATCATTCATGTTGTTTATAATATCACCAATGCCAGCTCCGGGATAGCAAACCCTTAACCTGTTCCCCCTATCTCTAGCACAAAACGTTCTATCCAAATACCTTATCTGGGAATCTCCCACAACTAATGTTTGCTTAGGTACTTCCTTTACTTTCTGAGGGGCCTGCGCTTCCTTTCTCTTCGTTGCTTTCCCTTTTGCGCGATCCACAGTCTCTCCACAGCACTCGTCCTCCAAAACGTCAAATGAATTTGAAGTTGCTATGGCGTTTGAAGGCGGCTTTATCAAAGTCTTCTTAAGGCCCCTGTCTTTCGCAACTCTCCAAGACGAGGTCCCTTTACTGCTGGTCTCCTCCTTCGTTACTTCTCGTTGTTTTTTAAGCTGACGCACCTCCTCCCGCAGAGAGTCCAACTCTGTCCTCAGGGCTCCCACTAGAGTCACCAGGTCCTTCACTACAACTTCCATATTGCTATGATAATATAACAACACTCAGGAGCTCCGGTTAACACAACCTCTCACTGTGACTTCACCTGACCGACGAACAGGGGCATTCAGGGTGAACGAACTAGGTAACAGGGGCATTCAGGGTGAAAGAAACTTTGCCCATTTGTTTCTGCCTCGTGCGGGAATCGAACCCGAGCCACAGAATTACGAGTCCTGCGCGCTATCCACCAGGCTTTCGTGGCCCCAGTGGGCCCCATTCCCACTGTCAGGTTCCAAAATTATTTTCATTAATTGTAAACTAATTCTCGGTATCTTCGTATCACTTTGTAAGTACATCATGCTTAAAATATTTAACAAAGCCGGGTTGTTTGCACGATTAGCACTTTTTAATAATAATAGCGAAAGGATTCGTTTAAAATTAGTTTGGCAGCGTACGTTTGGCACCATGTTTCACAATGTTCAGTAATTCAGTAAGTCTCATCGAGCGACCAAATTGGTCCTTAATCGGCACATACTTATGCAGCATATCTGTAATTGTATCCACCGACTGCTGGTTGTAGTCTGGGTGTTTCATAAACTCATTCCGAGTGTTAACGAGCATATTTATTAAAGCTCTTTCGTGCGTCTTTAATTTCTTTAGTTGCTCTTCAGTCATGAAATTTGGAATATTAATGGGTTTATCAATCAGCATACTATTCTTCTCATCGGCCAGAACACCAGAATCGATTTCGCGTTGAAGTTTGGTCCCTTCATTTTTCATTCTCATGTAGTTGAGAATCTGGAAAGAGTCAGCGCCCTTCATAACCTCAGTAGGAATGTTGGGGAGCAAGAGCTGCAATTGCGGCTGGAATGTTTCCTTGAATTCAGCATGTAACTTGAAAAAAGAGTTTGGGTCTTCAGTTAATTCAATTTCCCGTTTAACAAACCTGCCTTTTCTTTTTTCGGTTTTCGTGGCCTCATTAGGTACTATCGTTGAAAACAGCAAATATACAATTGTAAACACTGACAGGACAGTGAATATTGTTGAGCTCCTGATTGCCATTGTTGAATTTTGGATGTCACAACTTCGCTCTAGAGGTTTCGTCGGTTGTACTGGATGATAATTGAACGCTACCTTTCTTTTATGTGGACTGAGGTGAGGTGGCGAGCAGTTGCCAAAACTATTTAAATTTATCTGGTTAGTAATTTCCTTAGCATTTAGCTGGATATGAAAATGTTCAGAAATCTTGCAAAATTGTTGGTGCAAAAACCTTATAAGATCATATGAATAAAGGTAACTGAAGATGGCCTGTTGGCCCATACGAGGCAGCTCCTATTTATAACCACCCAAACTCATTCTAACCTACGTGTCTAAACTACACTTGAAGCAATCAAGGGATAATACTTCTATTACGTTACGCGGTAATTTGTTCAACAAATAAACAACAATGCATTAACAGTATTTACCCAGGTCTTTGCCAAACCTAAACTTATACAATTTGTACCAATTGTTTCGTGTTCTGTCTTGTGTTGATGTTTTTATTACCTTATTGATATCGCATTTGTTATCAACGTCGATGAGGTAAGAGGTATACAAGTGATGAACGGACATCACATATCATAACATAATTATGATATGAACAAATCCACAAAGGCCGTAATGAGGGTTCGAACCTACGCACGGGATGTTCCCAGAAAAGAACATAAGAATAAAGGTAACTGCAGAAAGCCTATACGAAGCAGTTCCTATTCATAGCCACCCAGTTATAACATAATAAAAATCATAATTATAAAGGTAACTGCAGAAGGCCTATTGGCCCATAAAAGGCAGCTTCTATTTATAATCCCCCAATCCCACTCATATTCATGTCCAACCCACGCTTGAACCAATCGAGGGATCCCACCTCCACTACGTTATGCGGTAATTGGTTCCACAACTCAACAAACCGGTTACCATAACAGTATTTACCCAGGTCTTTCCTAAATCTAAACATATACAATTTATGCTCATTGTTTCGTGTTCTGTCTTATGCTGATACCTTTAATACCCAACTAATATCCCTTTTGTTATATCTATTCATCCACTTGTAAAAACCTGTATCATAAGAACAAAGGCAACTGCAGAAGGCCTATTGGCCCATCCGAGGCAGCTCCTATTTAGAAACACCCAATCCCACTTAAATACATGTCCAACCCACGCTTGAAACAGAACGCAGAGCTGCATATGGCCGTTCAAAGGACTGCCAGCTTCTTCCTGGCGCTTTCCCGGATGCTAAACCCATTCAGCTAAAACCTCCAGTAAAGGTTACCAGACCCCTCTATTACCGTCCTATTGGTAATGAACCTGTTAATGAATATGCAGGTGCACTTCTTCCTGATAACTACTCAAATGCTGAAGCCTACGTTTCTGCCAAAGATCTCTACTCAGGTCGTCGTAATACAGTAGGCCTATTGGCCCATCCGAGGCAGCTCCTATTTAGAACCACCCAATCCCACTTAAATACATGTCCAACCCACGCTTGAAACAATCGAGGGGACCCCACCTCAACCACGTTACGCGGTAATTGGTTCCACAAATCAACAACCCTGTTACTGAATCAGTATTTACCCAAGTCTTTCCTAAATCAAAATTTATCCAATTTATACCCATTGTTTCGTGTTCTGACTTGTGTTGATACTTTTAATACCTTATCAATATCCCCTATGTTGTGTACATTCATCCACTTGTAAACCTCTATTATGTCACCCCTAACTCTTCGCCTTTCCAGTGAATGCACGTTAAGCTTTGTTAATCTTTCTTTATCCATTCTATAATACAGCGACCAAAACTGAACTGTATAATCTAAATGGGGCCTAACCAGAGCAATATAGCTGAAGAACAACAACAGGTCTCTTCTTAATCATTGTTCGATTAATAAATCCCAGTGTCCTATTTCTCTTATTACGAACATTCATGCATATATCCTTTGGTTTTAAATTCTTACTAATCATAACTCCCAGATCTCTCTCGCAATCTCAACACCAGCTAGGTCGAATCTTGTAATTCTATCATCATTACCTAGCCTCAGAACTTTACATTTATCAGCATTATACTGCATCTGCCAATCTTTTGACCATTTCAAAACCCTATTTAGATCAACTTGAATGATAGTGAGTTGTCTTCCTTGTTAATTTTCCAACCGATTTTTGTATCCGCGGCCAATTTGCAGATGTTGCAACTCAAACCTGAATCTAAATCATTTATATATATTATAATTAAAAGAGGTCCCAGGACAGAGCACTGAGGCGCTCCACTAACATTATCCCACTCTGACTTAACCCCATTTATACTAACTCTCTGTTTCCTTTGGAATAGCCATGCTCTAATCCAACTTAATATAGCACCCCAAATACTCTCTATTTCGTTAATCAGTGCCCAATCTATTTTTTTATTCAGTGCACCCCCAATACCTCCCGATGACTGCACCAGTGCTGATGTTGGTGGAGGCGTTTATGTTGAGGATGATCGGAGCTACCAAGGTGCTTGTTGCGTTGTGCTGTAGATAGAGGAACGGTGATTAGAACAGAGGTGTGTGTTGTAGGGAGACTTGCCGCACCTTATCTATTTGCCTGTTAACACACGCTTTTATTGACTCATTCCTACAGCTCAATCATCTAAGGGTTTCAATCCACACAAACAGTTCCAAGGACAGATTTCATGGCATATGCAATGGCATTCATATATAAATGAACCCCGACCCGAGCTTAAATTTGTATTTTTTCATGTCTATTAAGTTTTCGAGCTTATTAATGAATTACACTGCATCCAATTTGCCATATTGTAGGAACAAATAATAAACTGGAAGAATATTAAGTTTTATTTAATATATATAACCAAAGAACACTTTACAAAATAATTAAGGACAAATAACTTTAATGCAATTTGAAGAACATAAGAAACATAACATAGTAATTGCAAATACATGATTCTTGAGGTTATCTTGAGATGATTTCGGGGCTTTTTAGTGTCCCCGCGGCCCGGTCCTCGACCAGGCCTCCACCCCCAGGAAGCAGCCCGTGACAGCTGACTAACTCCTAAGTACCTATTTACTGCTAAGAACATAAGAACATAAGAACAAAGGTAACTGCAGAAGGCCTATTGGCCCATACGAGGCAGCTCCTATTCTATAACCACCCAATCCCACTCATATACTTGTCCAACCCGTGCTTGAAACAATCGAGGGACCCCACCTCCACAATGTTACGCGGCAATTGGTTCCACAAATCAACAACCCTGTTACTGAACCAGTATTTACCCAAGTCTTTCCTAAATCTAAACTTATCCAATTTATATCCATTGTTTCGTGTTCTGTCCTGTGTTGATACTTTTAATACCCTATTAATATCCCCCCGGTTATGTCCATTCATCCACTTGTAAACCTCTATCATGTCACCCCTAACTCTTCGCCTTTCCAGTGAATGCAACTTAAGCTTTGTTAATCTTTCTTCATATGAAAGATTTCTAATTTGGGGAATTAACTTAGTCATCCTACGCTGGACACGTTCAAGTGAATTTATATCCATTCTATAATATGGCGACCAAAACTGAACTGCATAATCTAAATGGGGCCTAACTAGAGCAAGATATAGCTTGAGAACCACACCAGGTGTCTTGTTACTAACGCTGCGATTAATAAATCCAAGTGTCCGATTTGCCTTATTACGAACATTTATGCATTGATCCTTTTGTTTTAAATTCTTACTAATCATAACTCCCAGATCCCTTTCGCAATCCGACTTCGCAATCACAACACCATCTAGCTCGTATCTTGTAACTCTATCATCATTACCTAACCTCAGAACTTTACATTTATCAGCATTAAACTGCATCTGCCAATCCTTTGACCATTTCAAAACCCTATCTAGATCAACTTGAAGTGATAGTGAGTCCTCCTCCGAATTAATTTCCCTACCGATTTTCGTATCATCGGCAAATTTGCAAATGTTGCTACTCAAACCTGAATCTAAATCATTTATATATATTATAAACAACAGAGGTCCCAGGACAGAGCCTTGAGGCACTCCACTTACAACATTTTCCCACTCTGACTTGATTCCATTTATACTAACACTCTGTTTCCTTTGGTATAGCCATGCCCTAATCCAGCTTAATATAGCACCCCCAATACCATGAGACTCTATTTTTTTAATCAGTCTTTCATGTGGCACTGTATCAAAAGCTTTGCTAAAGTCAAGGTATACAACATCGCAATCCTTACCACTATCAACTGCCTCAACAATGCTAGAATAAAAAGATAACAAATTTGTTAAACATGAACGGCCATTTATAAAACCATGTTGCGACTCAATTATTAATTTATGTTTTTCAAGATGAAGACGAATTTTATTTGCTATTATAGATTCGAGTAACTTTCCCACAATAGACGTTAGGCTAATTGGCCGATAGTTAGACGCAAGTGATCTATCTCCTTTCTTAAAAACTGGTATCACATTAGCAACTTTCCAAAACTCTGGCACTCTGCCTGACTCTATTGATTTATTAAATATGGTTGACAGTGGGTCACAAAGCTCCTCTTTGCATTCTTTAAGCACCCTAGCAAACACTTCATCCGGCCCTGGGGATTTGTTTGGTTTGAGTTTTACTATTTGTTTAAGAACATCCTCCCTGGTAACTGCTAAACTCGTCAACCTGTCCTCGTCCCCACCCACATAGACTTGTTCGGCTGAAGGCATATTGTTAAGTTCCTCTTTAGTAAATACAGATACAAAATATTTATTAAAAATACTACTCATCTCTTCATCACTATCTGTTATTTGACCTGTCTCAGTTTTTAATGGACCTATCCTTTCCCTAGTCTTAGTACGATATAACTGAAAAAACCCTTTAGGATTTGTCTTTGCTTGCCCTGCTATGCGAACTTCATAGTTTCTTTTTGCTTTCCTTATCTCTTTTTTAACATTTCTAACCAGTTGTACGAATTCCTGTTCTAAAGTGACCTCCCCATTTTTAATCCTTTTGTACCAAGCTCTCTTTTTACCTATAAGGTTCTTCAAATTCTTTGTTATCCACTTTGGGTCATTAGTATACGATCTATTCAATTTGTATGGTATACTACGTTCCTGTGCTCTGTTTAGAATATTCTTAAATAAGTTATATATTGAATCCACATCGAAATCCCCATTTAAGTCACCTATCGCTGGGTTCATGTCTCGCTCCAAGACCGGCCCACACCCCATACCCAAGCCTTTCCAATCAATTTGACCCAAAAAATTTCTTAGGCTATTAAAATCAGCTTTTCGAAAATCTGGCACTTTAACAGAATTTTCTCCTACTGGTCTATTCCATTCTATGCTAAATCTGATTTCTTTGTGATCACTGCTCCCTAGCTCACTCCCTATTTCGATGTCATTAATTTGCGTTTCCCTGTTAGTTAACACTAAATCTAAAATATTATTTTCCCGTGTTGGTTCCTTAATGTGTTGCGTAAGAAAGCAATCGTCAATTAATTCTAGAAAATCTTCTGCTTCACTATTCCCTGTTTTGTTCAACCAGTTTATTCCGCTAAAATTAAAGTCACCCATGACATAAATACTGTTAGATCTAGATGCTCTAGATATTTCATCCCATAGATGCTTTGCTTCCATTCTGTCTAAATTTGGTGGCCTATATATTACTCCTATTATAATATTATTAGCTTTTTCGTTTAATTCAATCCAAATAGTTTCTGTGTGTGGCTCTGTTTTGATTCCCTCTTTGAGACTACATTTCAAATTGTCCCTAACATATATGGCTACTCCACCTCCTCGTCTAATATATCTATCTGTGTGAAATAGTTTAAATCCATATATTTGATATTCAGCTAATAGTTCTCTATTTTCTACATTCATCCACGTTTCGGTAAGTGCAATAATATCTATTTTTTCTGTGCAGACAAGAGCATTTAATTCGTTAATTTTATTTCTTAGACTTCTACTGTTAGTGTAATATACCCTAAGTGAATTGTTATTTTGCGGACCTTCTCTTTCCCTGATCGTTTTGCCAATTCCTTTCTCCCACAAACACATACTTTTATTACCTCCTTCCTCCAAATCAATTCCCATACCTCTATCTACTAACAGTTTAAACCCAAACAAACACCTCTAACCACTTCTTCTAGCGAGTTCGCAACAGCAACAACCCCAGCTCTCGATAGATGCACCCCATCACGAGCATACATTTCATTTCTTCCATAGAAGTGTTCCCAGTTGTCTATGAAAGATATTGCATTTGATTTGCAATATCTTTCCAGCCGGCAATTGACACCAAGTGCCCTCGATATCCATTCATTTCCCACTCCCTTTCTTGGAAGAATGCCACATATGATCGGGATTCCTCCCTTGCTCCTAACTAACTCTATGGCTGTTTTATACCTCTGAATCAGTTCCTCACTCCTGACTCGACCAACATCATTTCCTCCCACGCTAATGCAAATAATGGGATTGTTCCCATTACCAGCCATAATATCATTCATGTTGTTTATAATATCACCAATGCCAGCTCCGGGATAGCAAACCCTTAACCTGTTCCCCCTATCTCTAGCACAAAACGTTCTATCCAAATACCTTATCTGGGAATCTCCCACAACTAATGTTTGCTTAGGTACTTCCTTTACTTTCTGAGGGGCCTGCGCTTCCTTTCTCTTCGTTGCTTTCCCTTTTGCGCGATCCACAGTCTCTCCACAGCACTCGTCCTCCAAAACGTCAAATGAATTTGAAGTTGCTATGGCGTTTGAAGGCGGCTTTATCAAAGTCTTCTTAAGGCCCCTGTCTTTCGCAACTCTCCAAGACGAGGTCCCTTTACTGCTGGTCTCCTCCTTCGTTACTTCTCGTTGTTTTTTAAGCTGACGCACCTCCTCCCGCAGAGAGTCCAACTCTGTCCTCAGGGCTCCCACTAGAGTCACCAGGTCCTTCACTACAACTTCCATATTGCTATGATAATATAACAACACTCAGGAGCTCCGGTTAACACAACCTCTCACTGTGACTTCACCTGACCGACGAACAGGGGCATTCAGGGTGAACGAACTAGGTAACAGGGGCATTCAGGGTGAAAGAAACTTTGCCCATTTGTTTCTGCCTCGTGCGGGAATCGAACCCGAGCCACAGAATTACGAGTCCTGCGCGCTATCCACCAGGCTTTCGTGGCCCCAGTGGGCCCCATTCCCACTGTCAGGTTCCAAAATTATTTTCATTAATTGTAAACTAATTCTCGGTATCTTCGTATCACTTTGTAAGTACATCATGCTTAAAATATTTAACAAAGCCGGGTTGTTTGCACGATTAGCACTTTTTAATAATAATAGCGAAAGGATTCGTTTAAAATTAGTTTGGCAGCGTACGTTTGGCACCATGTTTCACAATGTTCAGTAATTCAGTAAGTCTCATCGAGCGACCAAATTGGTCCTTAATCGGCACATACTTATGCAGCATATCTGTAATTGTATCCACCGACTGCTGGTTGTAGTCTGGGTGTTTCATAAACTCATTCCGAGTGTTAACGAGCATATTTATTAAAGCTCTTTCGTGCGTCTTTAATTTCTTTAGTTGCTCTTCAGTCATGAAATTTGGAATATTAATGGGTTTATCAATCAGCATACTATTCTTCTCATCGGCCAGAACACCAGAATCGATTTCGCGTTGAAGTTTGGTCCCTTCATTTTTCATTCTCATGTAGTTGAGAATCTGGAAAGAGTCAGCGCCCTTCATAACCTCAGTAGGAATGTTGGGGAGCAAGAGCTGCAATTGCGGCTGGAATGTTTCCTTGAATTCAGCATGTAACTTGAAAAAAGAGTTTGGGTCTTCAGTTATTTCAATTTCCCGTTTAACAAACCTGCCTTTTCTTTTTTCGGTTTTCGTGGCCTCATTAGGTACTATCGTTGAAAACAGCAAATATAGAATTGTAAACACTGACAGGACAGTGAATATTGTTGAGCTCCTGATTGCCATTGTTGAATTTTGGATGTCACAACTTCGCTCTAGAGGTTTCGTCGGTTGTACTGGATGATAATTGAACGCTACCTTTCTTTTATGTGGACTGAGGTGAGGTGGCGAGCAGTTGCCAAAACTATTTAAATTTATCTGGTTAGTAATTTCCTTAGCATTTAGCTGGATATGAAAATGTTCAGAAATCTTGCAAAATTGTTGGTGCAAAAACCTTATAAGATCATATGAATAAAGGTAACTGAAGATGGCCTGTTGGCCCATACGAGGCAGCTCCTATTTATAACCACCCAAACTCATTCTAACCTACGTGTCTAAACTACACTTGAAGCAATCAAGGGATAATACTTCTATTACGTTACGCGGTAATTTGTTCAACAAATAAACAACAATGCATTAACAGTATTTACCCAGGTCTTTGCCAAACCTAAACTTATACAATTTGTACCAATTATTTCGTGTTCTGTCTTGTGTTGATGTTTTTATTACCTTATTGATATCGCATTTGTTATCAACGTCGATGAGGTAAGAGGTATACAAGTGATGAACGGACATCACATATCATAACATAATTATGATATGAACAAATCCACAAAGGCCGTAATGAGGGTTCGAACCTACGCACGGGATGTTCCCAGAAAAGAACATAAGAATAAAGGTAACTGCAGAAAGCCTATACGAAGCAGTTCCTATTCATAGCCACCCAGTTATAACATAATAAAAATCATAATTATAAAGGTAACTGCAGAAGGCCTATTGGCCCATAAAAGGCAGCTTCTATTTATAATCCCCCAATCCCACTCATATTCATGTCCAACCCACGCTTGAACCAATCGAGGGATCCCACCTCCACTACGTTATGCGGTAATTGGTTCCACAACTCAACAAACCGGTTACCATAACAGTATTTACCCAGGTCTTTCCTAAATCTAAACATATACAATTTATGCTCATTGTTTCGTGTTCTGTCTTATGCTGATACCTTTAATACCCAACTAATATCCCTTTTGTTATATCTATTCATCCACTTGTAAAAACCTGTATCATAAGAACAAAGGCAACTGCAGAAGGCCTATTGGCCCATCCGAGGCAGCTCCTATTTAGAAACACCCAATCCCACTTAAATACATGTCCAACCCACGCTTGAAACAGAACGCAGAGCTGCATATGGCCGTTCAAAGGACTGCCAGCTTCTTCCTGGCGCTTTCCCGGATGCTAAACCCATTCAGCTAAAACCTCCAGTAAAGGTTACCAGACCCCTCTATTACCGTCCTATTGGTAATGAACCTGTTAATGAATATGCAGGTGCACTTCTTCCTGATAACTACTCAAATGCTGAAGCCTACGTTTCTGCCAAAGATCTCTACTCAGGTCGTCGTAATACAGTAGGCCTATTGGCCCATCCGAGGCAGCTCCTATTTAGAACCACCCAATCCCACTTAAATACATGTCCAACCCACGCTTGAAACAATCGAGGGGACCCCACCTCAACCACGTTATGCGGTAATTGGTTCCACAAATCAACAACCCTGTTACTGAATCAGTATTTACCCAAGTCTTTCCTAAATCAAAATTTATCCAATTTATACCCATTGTTTCGTGTTCTGACTTGTGTTGATACTTTTAATACCTTATCAATATCCCCTATGTTGTGTACATTCATCCACTTGTAAACCTCTATTATGTCACCCCTAACTCTTCGCCTTTCCAGTGAATGCACGTTAAGCTTTGTTAATCTTTCTTTATCCATTCTATAATACAGCGACCAAAACTGAACTGTATAATCTAAATGGGGCCTAACCAGAGCAATATAGCTGAAGAACAACAACAGGTCTCTTCTTAATCATTGTTCGATTAATAAATCCCAGTGTCCTATTTCTCTTATTACGAACATTCATGCATATATCCTTTGGTTTTAAATTCTTACTAATCATAACTCCCAGATCTCTCTCGCAATCTCAACACCAGCTAGCTCGAATCTTGTAATTCTATCATCATTACCTAGCCTCAGAACTTTACATTTATCAGCATTATACTGCATCTGCCAATCTTTTGACCATTTCAAAACCCTATTTAGATCAACTTGAATGATAGTGAGTTGTCTTCCTTGTTAATTTTCCAACCGATTTTTGTATCCGCGGCAAATTTGCAGATGTTGCAACTCAAACCTGAATCTAAATCATTTATATATATTATAATTAAAAGAGGTCCCAGGACAGAGCACTGAGGCGCTCCACTAACATTATCCCACTCTGACTTAACCCCATTTATACTAACTCTCTGTTTCCTTTGGAATAGCCATGCTCTAATCCAACTTAATATAGCACCCCAAATACTCTCTATTTCGTTAATCAGTGCCCAATCTATTTTTTTATTCAGTGCACCCCCAATACCTCCCGATGACTGCACCAGTGCTGATGTTGGTGGAGGCGTTTATGTTGAGGATGATCGGAGCTACCAAGGTGCTTGTTGCGTTGTGCTGTAGATAGAGGAACGGTGATTAGAACAGAGGTGTGTGTTGTAGGGAGACTTGCCGCACCTTATCTATTTGCCTGTTAACACACGCTTTTATTGACTCATTCCTACAGCTCAATCATCTAAGGGTTTCAATCCACACAAACAGTTCCAAGGACAGATTTCATGGCATATGCAATGGCATTCATATATAAATGAACCCCGACCCGAGCTTAAATTTGTATTTTTTCATGTCTATTAAGTTTTCGAGCTTATTAATGAATTACACTGCATCCAATTTGCCATATTGTAGGAACAAATAATAAACTGGAAGAATATTAAGTTTTATTTAATATATATAACCAAAGAACACTTTACAAAATAATTAAGGACAAATAACTTTAATGCAATTTGAAGAACATAAGAAACATAACATAGTAATTGCAAATACATGATTCTTGAGGTTATCTTGAGATGATTTCGGGGCTTTTTAGTGTCCCCGCGGCCCGGTCCTCGACCAGGCCTCCACCCCCAGGAAGCAGCCCGTGACAGCTGACTAACTCCTAAGTACCTATTTACTGCTAAGAACATAAGAACATAAGAACAAAGTTAACTGCAGAAGGCCTATTGGCCCATACGAGGCAGCTCCTATTCTATAACCACCCAATCCCACTCATATACTTGTCCAACCCGTGCTTGAAACAATCGAGGGACCCCACCTCCACAATGTTACGCGGCAATTGGTTCCACAAATCAACAACCCTGTTACTGAACCAGTATTTACCCAAGTCTTTCCTAAATCTAAACTTATCCAATTTATATCCATTGTTTCGTGTTCTGTCCTGTGTTGATACTTTTAATACCCTATTAATATCCCCCCGGTTATGTCCATTCATCCACTTGTAAACCTCTATCATGTCACCCCTAACTCTTCGCCTTTCCAGTGAATGCAACTTAAGCTTTGTTAATCTTTCTTCATATGAAAGATTTCTAATTTGGGGAATTAACTTAGTCATCCTACGCTGGACACGTTCAAGTGAATTTATATCCATTCTATAATATGGCGACCAAAACTGAACTGCATAATCTAAATGGGGCCTAACTAGAGCAAGATATAGCTTGAGAACCACACCAGGTGTCTTGTTACTAACGCTGCGATTAATAAATCCAAGTGTCCGATTTGCCTTATTACGAACATTTATGCATTGATCCTTTTGTTTTAAATTCTTACTAATCATAACTCCCAGATCCCTTTCGCAATCCGACTTCGCAATCACAACACCATCTAGCTCGTATCTTGTAACTCTATCATCATTACCTAACCTCAGAACTTTACATTTATCAGCATTAAACTGCATCTGCCAATCCTTTGACCATTTCAAAACCCTATCTAGATCAACTTGAAGTGATAGTGAGTCCTCCTCCGAATTAATTTCCCTACCGATTTTCGTATCATCGGCAAATTTGCAAATGTTGCTACTCAAACCTGAATCTAAATCATTTATATATATTATAAACAACAGAGGTCCCAGGACAGAGCCTTGAGGCACTCCACTTACAACATTTTCCCACTCTGACTTGATTCCATTTATACTAACACTCTGTTTCCTTTGGTATAGCCATGCCCTAATCCAGCTTAATATAGCACCCCCAATACCATGAGACTCTATTTTTTTAATCAGTCTTTCATGTGGCACTGTATCAAAAGCTTTGCTAAAGTCAAGGTATACAACATCGCAATCCTTACCACTATCAACTGCCTCAACAATGCTAGAATAAAAAGATAACAAATTTGTTAAACATGAACGGCCATTTATAAAACCATGTTGCGACTCAATTATTAATTTATGTTTTTCAAGATGAAGACGAATTTTATTTGCTATTATAGATTCGAGTAACTTTCCCACAATAGACGTTAGGCTAATTGGCCGATAGTTAGACGCAAGTGATCTATCTCCTTTCTTAAAAACTGGTATCACATTAGCAACTTTCCAAAACTCTGGCACTCTGCCTGACTCTATTGATTTATTAAATATGGTTGACAGTGGGTCACAAAGCTCCTCTTTGCATTCTTTAAGCACCCTAGCAAACACTTCATCCGGCCCTGGGGATTTGTTTGGTTTGAGTTTTACTATTTGTTTAAGAACATCCTCCCTGGTAACTGCTAAACTCGTCAACCTGTCCTCGTCCCCACCCACATAGACTTGTTCGGCTGAAGGCATATTGTTAAGTTCCTCTTTAGTAAATACAGATACAAAATATTTATTAAAAATACTACTCATCTCTTCATCACTATCTGTTATTTGACCTGTCTCAGTTTTTAATGGACCTATCCTTTCCCTAGTCTTAGTACGATATAACTGAAAAAACCCTTTAGGATTTGTCTTTGCTTGCCCTGCTATGCGAACTTCATAGTTTCTTTTTGCTTTCCTTATCTCTTTTTTAACATTTCTAACCAGTTGTACGAATTCCTGTTCTAAAGTGACCTCCCCATTTTTAATCCTTTTGTACCAAGCTCTCTTTTTACCTATAAGGTTCTTCAAATTCTTTGTTATCCACTTTGGGTCATTAGTATACGATCTATTCAATTTGTATGGTATACTACGTTCCTGTGCTCTGTTTAGAATATTCTTAAATAAGTTATATATTGAATCCACATCGAAATCCCCATTTAAGTCACCTATCGCTGGGTTCATGTCTCGCTCCAAGACCGGCCCACACCCCATACCCAAGCCTTTCCAATCAATTTGACCCAAAAAATTTCTTAGGCTATTAAAATCAGCTTTTCGAAAATCTGGCACTTTAACAGAATTTTCTCCTACTGGTCTATTCCATTCTATGCTAAATCTGATTTCTTTGTGATCACTGCTCCCTAGCTCACTCCCTATTTCGATGTCATTAATTTGCGTTTCCCTGTTAGTTAACACTAAATCTAAAATATTATTTTCCCGTGTTGGTTCCTTAATGTGTTGCGTAAGAAAGCAATCGTCAATTAATTCTAGAAAATCTTCTGCTTCACTATTCCCTGTTTTGTTCAACCAGTTTATTCCGCTAAAATTAAAGTCACCCATGACATAAATACTGTTAGATCTAGATGCTCTAGATATTTCATCCCATAGATGCTTTGCTTCCATTCTGTCTAAATTTGGTGGCCTATATATTACTCCTATTATAATATTATTAGCTTTTTCGTTTAATTCAATCCAAATAGTTTCTGTGTGTGGCTCTGTTTTGATTCCCTCTTTGAGACTACATTTCAAATTGTCCCTAACATATATGGCTACTCCACCTCCTCGTCTAATATATCTATCTGTGTGAAATAGTTTAAATCCATATATTTGATATTCAGCTAATAGTTCTCTATTTTCTACATTCATCCACGTTTCGGTAAGTGCAATAATATCTATTTTTTCTGTGCAGACAAGAGCATTTAATTCGTTAATTTTATTTCTTAGACTTCTACTGTTAGTGTAATATACCCTAAGTGAATTGTTATTTTGCGGACCTTCTCTTTCCCTGATCGTTTTGCCAATTCCTTTCTCCCACAAACACATACTTTTATTACCTCCTTCCTCCAAATCAATTCCCATACCTCTATCTACTAACAGTTTAAACCCAAACAAACACCTCTAACCACTTCTTCTAGCGAGTTCGCAACAGCAACAACCCCAGCTCTCGATAGATGCACCCCATCACGAGCATACATTTCATTTCTTCCATAGAAGTGTTCCCAGTTGTCTATGAAAGATATTGCATTTGATTTGCAATATCTTTCCAGCCGGCAATTGACACCAAGTGCCCTCGATATCCATTCATTTCCCACTCCCTTTCTTGGAAGAATGCCACATATGATCGGGATTCCTCCCTTGCTCCTAACTAACTCTATGGCTGTTTTATACCTCTGAATCAGTTCCTCACTCCTGACTCGACCAACATCATTTCCTCCCACGCTAATGCAAATAATGGGATTGTTCCCATTACCAGCCATAATATCATTCATGTTGTTTATAATATCACCAATGCCAGCTCCGGGATAGCAAACCCTTAACCTGTTCCCCCTATCTCTAGCACAAAACGTTCTATCCAAATACCTTATCTGGGAATCTCCCACAACTAATGTTTGCTTAGGTACTTCCTTTACTTTCTGAGGGGCCTGCGCTTCCTTTCTCTTCGTTGCTTTCCCTTTTGCGCGATCCACAGTCTCTCCACAGCACTCGTCCTCCAAAACGTCAAATGAATTTGAAGTTGCTATGGCGTTTGAAGGCGGCTTTATCAAAGTCTTCTTAAGGCCCCTGTCTTTCGCAACTCTCCAAGACGAGGTCCCTTTACTGCTGGTCTCCTCCTTCGTTACTTCTCGTTGTTTTTTAAGCTGACGCACCTCCTCCCGCAGAGAGTCCAACTCTGTCCTCAGGGCTCCCACTAGAGTCACCAGGTCCTTCACTACAACTTCCATATTGCTATGATAATATAACAACACTCAGGAGCTCCGGTTAACACAACCTCTCACTGTGACTTCACCTGACCGACGAACAGGGGCATTCAGGGTGAACGAACTAGGTAACAGGGGCATTCAGGGTGAAAGAAACTTTGCCCATTTGTTTCTGCCTCGTGCGGGAATCGAACCCGAGCCACAGAATTACGAGTCCTGCGCGCTATCCACCAGGCTTTCGTGGCCCCAGTGGGCCCCATTCCCACTGTCAGGTTCCAAAATTATTTTCATTAATTGTAAACTAATTCTCGGTATCTTCGTATCACTTTGTAAGTACATCATGCTTAAAATATTTAACAAAGCCGGGTTGTTTGCACGATTAGCACTTTTTAATAATAATAGCGAAAGGATTCGTTTAAAATTAGTTTGGCAGCGTACGTTTGGCACCATGTTTCACAATGTTCAGTAATTCAGTAAGTCTCATCGAGCGACCAAATTGGTCCTTAATCGGCACATACTTATGCAGCATATCTGTAATTGTATCCACCGACTGCTGGTTGTAGTCTGGGTGTTTCATAAACTCATTCCGAGTGTTAACGAGCATATTTATTAAAGCTCTTTCGTGCGTCTTTAATTTCTTTAGTTGTTCTTCAGTCATGAAATTTGGAATATTAATGGGTTTATCAATCAGCATACTATTCTTCTCATCGGCCAGAACACCAGAATCGATTTCGCGTTGAAGTTTGGTCCCTTCATTTTTCATTCTCATGTAGTTGAGAATCTGGAAAGAGTCAGCGCCCTTCATAACCTCAGTAGGAATGTTGGGGAGCAAGAGCTGCAATTGCGGCTGGAATGTTTCCTTGAATTCAGCATGTAACTTGAAAAAAGAGTTTGGGTCTTCAGTTAATTCAATTTCCCGTTTAACAAACCTGCCTTTTCTTTTTTCGGTTTTCGTGGCCTCATTAGGTACTATCGTTGAAAACAGCAAATATACAATTGTAAACACTAACAGGACAGTGAATATTGTTGAGCTCCTGATTGCCATTGTTGAATTTTGGATGTCACAACTTCGCTCTAGCGGTTTCGTCGGTTGTACTGGATGATAATTGAACGCTACCTTTCTTTTATGTGGACTGAGGTGAGGTGGCGAGCAGTTGCCAAAACTATTTAAATTTATCTGGTTAGTAATTTCCTTAGCATTTAGCTGGATATGAAAATGTTCAGAAATCTTGCAAAATTGTTGGTGCAAAAACCTTATAAGATCATATGAATAAAGGTAACTGAAGATGGCCTGTTGGCCCATACGAGGCAGCTCCTATTTATAACCACCCAAACTCATTCTAACCTACGTGTCTAAACTACACTTGAAGCAATCAAGGGATAATACTTCTATTACGTTACGCGGTAATTTGTTCAACAAATAAACAACAATGCATTAACAGTATTTACCCAGGTCTTTGCCAAACCTAAACTTATACAATTTATACCAATTGTTTCGTGTTCTGTCTTGTGTTGATGTTTTTATTACCTTATTGATATCGCATTTGTTATCAACGTCGATGAGGTAAGAGGTATACAAGTGATGAACGGACATCACATATCATAACATAATTATGATATGAACAAATCCACAAAGGCCGTAATGAGGGTTCGAACCTACGCACGGGATGTTCCCAGAAAAGAACATAAGAATAAAGGTAACTGCAGAAAGCCTATACGAAGCAGTTCCTATTCATAGCCACCCAGTTATAACATAATAAAAATCATAATTATAAAGGTAACTGCAGAAGGCCTATTGGCCCATAAAAGGCAGCTTCTATTTATAATCCCCCAATCCCACTCATATTCATGTCCAACCCACGCTTGAACCAATCGAGGGATCCCACCTCCACTACGTTATGCGGTAATTGGTTCCACAACTCAACAAACCGGTTTCATTTATATATGAATGCCATTGCATATGCCATGAAATCTGTCCTTGGAACTGTTTGTGTGGATTGAAACCCTTAGATGATTGAGCTGTAGGAATGAGTCAATAAAAGCGTGTGTTAACAGGCAAATAGATAAGGTGCGGCAAGTCTCCCTACAACACACACCTCTGTTCTAATCACCGTTCCTCTATCTACAGCACAACGCAACAAGCACCTTGGTAGCTCCGATCATCCTCAACATAAACGCCTCCACCAACATCAGCACTGGTGCAGTCATCGGGAGGTATTGGGGGTGCACTGAATAAAAAAATAGATTGGGCACTGATTAACGAAATAGAGAGTATTTGGGGTGCTATATTAAGTTGGATTAGAGCATGGCTATTCCAAAGGAAACAGAGAGTTAGTATAAATGGGGTTAAGTCAGAGTGGGATAATGTTGTTAGTGGAGCGCCTCAGTGCTCTGTCCTGGGACCTCTTTTAATTATAATATATATAAATGATTTAGATTCAGGTTTGAGTTGCAACATCTGCAAATTTGCCGCGGATACAAAAATCGGTTGGAAAATTAACAAGGAAGACAACTCACTATCATTCAAGTTGATCTAAATAGGGTTTTGAAATGGTCAAAAGATTGGCAGATGCAGTATAATGCTGATAAATGTAAAGTTCTGAGGCTAGGTAATGATGATAGAATTACAAGATTCGAGCTAGCTGGTGTTGAGATTGCGAGAGAGATCTGGGAGTTATGATTAGTAAGAATTTAAAACCAAAGGATATATGCAAGAATGTTCGTAATAAGAGAAATAGGACACTGGGATTTATTAATCGAACAATGATTAAGAAGAGACCTGTTGTTGTTCTTCAGCTATATTGCTCTGGTTAGGCCCCATTTAGATTATACAGTTCAGTTTTGGTCGCTGTATTATAGAATGGATAAAGAAAGATTAACAAAGCTTAACGTGCATTCACTGGAAAGGCGAAGAGTTAGGGGTGACATAATAGAGGTTTACAAGTGGATGAATGTACACAACATAGGGGATATTGATAAGGTATTAAAAGTATCAACACAAGTCAGAACACGAAACAATGGGTATAAATTGGATAAATTTTGATTTAGGAAAGACTTGGGTAAATACTGATTCAGTAACAGGGTTGTTGATTTGTGGAACCAATTACCGCGTAACGTGGTTGAGGTGGGGTCCCCTCGATTGTTTCAAGCGTGGGTTGGACATGTATTTAAGTGGGATTGGGTGTTTCTAAATAGGAGCTGCCTCGGATGGGCCAATAGGCCTTCTGCAGTTGCCTTTGTTCTTATGATACAGGTTTTTACAAGTGGATGAATAGATATAACAAAAGGGATATTAGTTGGGTATTAAAGGTATCAGCATAAGACAGAACACGAAACAATGAGCATAAATTGTATATGTTTAGATTTAGGAAAGACCTGGGTAAATACTGTTATGGTAACCGGTTTGTTGAGTTGTGGTAAAAGAGGTCCCAGGACAGAGCACTGAGGCGCTCCACTAACAACATTATCCCACTCTGACTTAACCCCATTTATACTAACTCTCTGTTTCCTTTGGAATAGCCATGCTCTAATCCAACTTAATATAGCACCCCAAATACTCTCTATTTCGTTAATCAGTGCCCAATCTATTTTTTTATTCAGTGCACCCCCAATACCTCCCGATGACTGCACCAGTGCTGATGTTGGTGGAGGCGTTTATGTTGAGGATGATCGGAGCTACCAAGGTGCTTGTTGCGTTGTGCTGTAGATAGAGGAACGGTGATTAGAACAGAGGTGTGTGTTGTAGGGAGACTTGCCGCACCTTATCTATTTGCCTGTTAACACACGCTTTTATTGACTCATTCCTACAGCTCAATCATCTAAGGGTTTCAATCCACACAAACAGTTCCAAGGACAGATTTCATGGCATATGCAATGGCATTCATATATAAATGAACCCCGACCCGAGCTTAAATTTGTATTTTTTCATGTCTATTAAGTTTTCGAGCTTATTAATGAATTACACTGCATCCAATTTGCCATATTGTAGGAACAAATAATAAACTGGAAGAATATTAAGTTTTATTTAATATATATAACCAAAGAACACTTTACAAAATAATTAAGGACAAATAACTTTAATGCAATTTGAAGAACATAAGAAACATAACATAGTAATTGCAAATACATGATTCTTGAGGTTATCTTGAGATGATTTCGGGGCTTTTTAGTGTCCCCGCGGCCCGGTCCTCGACCAGGCCTCCACCCCCAGGAAGCAGCCCGTGACAGCTGACTAACTCCTGAGTACCTATTTACTGCTAGGTAACAGGGGCATTCAGGGTGAAAGAAACTTTGCCCATTTGTTTCTGCCTCGTGCGGGAATCGAACCCGAGCCACAGAATTACGAGTCCTGCGCGCTATCCACCAGGCTTTCGTGGCCCCAGTTGGAACCCACTGTCAGGTTCCAAAATTATTTTCATTAATTGTAAACTAATTCTCGGTATCTTCGTATCACTTTGTAAGTACATCATGCTTAAAATATTTAACAAAGCCGGGTTGTTTGCACGATTAGCACTTTTTAATAATAATAGCGAAAGGATTCGTTTAAAATTAGTTTGGCAGCGTACGTTTGGCACCATGTTTCACAATGTTCAGTAATTCAGTAAGTCTCATCGAGCGACCAAATTGGTCCTTAATCGGCACATACTTATGCAGCATATCTGTAATTGTATCCACCGACTGCTGGTTGTAGTCTGGGTGTTTCATAAACTCATTCCGAGTGTTAACGAGCATATTTATTAAAGCTCTTTCGTGCGTCTTTAATTTCTTTAGTTGCTCTTCAGTCATGAAATTTGGAATATTAATGGGTTTATCAATCAGCATACTATTCTTCTCATCGGCCAAAACACCAGAATCGATTTCGCGTTGAAGTTTGGTCCCTTCATTTTTCATTCTCATGTAGTTGAGAATCTGGAAAGAGTCAGCGCCCTTCATAACCTCAGTAGGAATGTTGGGGAGCAAGAGCTGCAATTGCGGCTGGAATGTTTCCTTGAATTCAGCATGTAACTTGAAAAAAGAGTTTGGGTCTTCAGTTAATTCAATTTCCCGTTTAACAAACCTGCCTTTTCTTTTTTCGGTTTTCGTGGCCTCATTAGGTACTATCGTTGAAAACAGCAAATATACAATTGTAAATACTGACAGGACAGTGAATATTGTTGAGCTCCTGATTGCCATTGTTGTATTTTGGATGTCACAACTTCGCTCTAGAGGTTTCGTCGGTTGTACTGGATGATAATTGAACGCTACCTTTCTTTTATGTGGACTGAGGTGAGGTGGCGAGCAGTTGCCAAAACTATTTAAATTTATCTGGTTAGTAATTTCCTTAGCATTTAGCTGGATATGAAAATGTTCAGAAATCTTGCAAAATTGTTGGTGCAAAAACCTTATAAGATCATATGAATAAAGGTAACTGAAGATGGCCTGTGGCCCATACGAGGCAGCTCCTATTTATAACCACCCAAACTCATTCTAACCTACGTGTCTAAACTACACTTGAAGCAATCAAGGGATAATACTTCTATTACGTTACGCGGTAATTTGTTCAACAAATAAACAACAATGCATTAACAGTATTTACCCAGGTCTTTGCCAAACCTAAACTTATACAATTTATACCAATTGTTTCGTGTTCTGTCTTGTGTTGATGTTTTTATTACCTTATTGATATCGCATTTGTTATCAACGTCGATGAGGTAAGAGGTATACAAGTGATGAACGGACATCACATATCATAACATAATTATGATATGAACAAATCCACAAAGGCCGTAATGAGGGTTCGAACCTACGCACGGGATGTTCCCAGAAAAGAACATAAGAATAAAGGTAACTGCAGAAAGCCTATACGAAGCAGTTCCTATTCATAGCCACCCAGTTATAACATAATAAAAATCATAATTATAAAGGTAACTGCAGAAGGCCTATTGGCCCATAAAAGGCAGCTTCTATTATAATCCCCCAATCCCACTCATATTCATGTCCAACCCACGCTTGAACCAATCGAGGGATCCCACCTCCACTACGTTATGCGGTAATTGGTTCCACAACTCAACAAACCGGTTACCATAACAGTATTTACCCAGGTCTTTCCTAAATCTAAACATATACAATTTATGCTCATTGTTTCGTGTTCTGTCTTATGCTGATACCTTTAATACCCAACTAATATCCCTTTTGTTATATCTATTCATCCACTTGTAAAAACCTGTATCATAAGAACAAAGGCAACTGCAGAAGGCCTATTGGCCCATCCGAGGCAGCTCCTATTTAGAACCACCCAATCCCACTTAAATACATGTCCAACCCACGCTTGAAACAATCGAGGGGACCCCACCTCAACCACGTTACGCGGTAATTGGTTCCACAAATCAACAACCCTGTTACTGAATCAGTATTTACCCAAGTCTTTCCTAAATCAAAATTTATCCAATTTATACCCATTGTTTCGTGTTCTGACTTGTGTTGATACTTTTAATACCTTATCAATATCCCCTATGTTGTGTACATTCATCCACTTGTAAACCTCTATTATGTCACCCCTAACTCTTCGCCTTTCCAGTGAATGCACGTTAAGCTTTGTTAATCTTTCTTTATCCATTCTATAATACAGCGACCAAAACTGAACTGTATAATCTAAATGGGGCCTAACCAGAGCAATATAGCTGAAGAACAACAACAGGTCTCTTCTTAATCATTGTTCGATTAATAAATCCCAGTGTCCTATTTCTCTTATTACGAACATTCATGCATATATCCTTTGGTTTTAAATTCTTACTAATCATAACTCCCAGATCTCTCTCGCAATCTCAACACCAGCTAGCTCGAATCTTGTAATTCTATCATCATTACCTAGCCTCAGAACTTTACATTTATCAGCATTATACTGCATCTGCCAATCTTTTGACCATTTCAAAACCCTATTTAGATCAACTTGAATGATAGTGAGTTGTCTTCCTTGTTAATTTTCCAACCGATTTTTGTATCCGCGGCAAATTTGCAGATGTTGCAACTCAAACCTGAATCTAAATCATTTATATATATTATAATTAAAAGAGGTCCAGGACAGAGCACTGAGGCGCTCCACTAACAACATTATCCCACTCTGACTTAACCCCATTTATACTAACTCTCTGTTTCCTTTGGAATAGCCATGCTCTAATCCAACTTAATATAGCACCCCAAATACTCTCTATTTCGTTAATCAGTGCCCAATCTATTTTTTTATTCA
The DNA here is from genome assembly GCF_040958095.1 of Procambarus clarkii. Lineage (NCBI taxonomy): Eukaryota > Metazoa > Arthropoda > Malacostraca > Decapoda > Cambaridae > Procambarus > Procambarus clarkii. The sequence continues at coordinate 1,264,906 of NW_027189161.1, read as the reverse complement.
GTGCAACCCCCAATACCTCCCGATGACTGCACCAGTGCTGATGTTGGTGGAGGCGTTTATGTTGAGGATGATCGGAGCTACCAAGGTGCTTGTTGCGTTGTGCTGTAGATAGAGGAACGTGATTAGAACAGAGGTGTGTGTTGTAGGGAGACTTGCCGCACCTTATCTATTTGCCTGTTAACACACGCTTTTATTGACTCATTCCTACAGCTCAATCATCTAAGGGTTTCAATCCACACAAACAGTTCCAAGGACAGATTTCATGGCATATGCAATGGCATTCATATATAAATGAACCCCGACCCGAGCTTAAATTGTATTTTTTCATGTCTATTAAGTTTTCCGAGCTTATTAATGAATTACACTGCATCCAATTTGCCATATTGTAGGAACAAATAATAAACTGGAAGAATATTAAGTTTTATTTAATATATATAACCAAAGAACACTTTACAAAATAATTAAGGACAAATAACTTTAATGCAATTTGAAGAACATAAGAAACATAACATAGTAATTGCAATACATGATTCTTGAGGTTATCTTGAGATGATTTCGGGGCTTTTTAGTGTCCCCGCGGCCCGGTCCTCGACCAGGCCTTCCACCCCCAGGAAACAGCCCGTGACAGCTGACTAACTCCTGAGTACCTATTTACTGCTAGGTAACAGGGGCATTCAGGGTGAAAGAAACTTTGCCCATTTGTTTCTGCCTCGTGCGGGAATCGAACCCGAGCCACAGAATTACGAGTCCTGCGCGCTATCCACCAGGCTTTCGTGGCCCCAGTTGGAACCCACTGTCAGGTTCCAAAATTATTTTCATTAATTGTAAACTAATTCTCGGTATCTTCGTATCCACTTTGTAAGTACATCATGCTTAAAATATTTAACAAAGCCGGGGTTTGTTTGCACGATTAGCACTTTTAATAATAATAGCGAAAGGATTCGTTTAAATTAGTTTGGCAGCGTACGTTTGGCCCATGTTTCACAATGTTCAGTAATTCAGTAAGTCTCATCGAGCGACCAAATTGGTCCTTAATCGGCACATACTTATGCAGCATATCTGTAATTGTATCCACCGACTGCTGGTTGTAGTCTGGGTGTTTCATAAACTCATTCCGAGTGTTAACGAGCATATTTATTAAAGCTCTTTCGTGCGTCTTTAATTTCTTTAGTTGTTTCTTCAGTCATGAAATTTGGAATATTAATGGGTTTATCAATCAGCATACTATTCTTCTCATCGCCAGAACACCAGAATCGATTCGCGTTGAAGTTTGGTCCTTCATTTTCATTCTCATGTAGTTGAGAATCTGGAAAGAGTCAGCGCCCTTCATAACCTCAGTAGGAATGTTGGGGAGCTAAGAGCTGCAATTGCGGCTGGAATGTTTCCTTGAATTCAGCATGTAACTTGAAAAAAGAGTTTGGGTCTTCAGTTAATTCAATTTCCCGTTTAACAAACCTGCCTTTTCTTTTTTCGGTTTTCGTGGCCTCATTAGGTACTATCGTTGAAAACAGCAAATATACAATGTA